>NC_061877.1:13033010-13342029 GCF_905147765.1 Vanessa atalanta
ACCACATTCATAATAAAATACGTATATTATGTTTGTAATGTGTTCCATTTTTTGTAATTTTATTTATTTGTACTGATATAACAAATTTTGACATTTTGTCAGCCTTTACAAAAAACTTATCTAATCTATCTTAAAGTTATTAAAAATAAATAGATAACTTCTTAATTAAGTCATATAATCATTTGGTATTATAAAACTTACAAGATCTTAAACAATTTGATCAATAAATTTATTTTAAAATTATTATTATACATATCTAAAAATAATTATGTCTTGAGACAAATGTCTTCCCTGAAAACAATTTCAAGATCTACATTCGTAACTATTCATAATTTACATTTCATAACCATAATATGTAAGAAGTAATATTTATTAACTATCCTGTATATTTTTTTTTAATAATTGGTCATGTTCGCTTCGCTTATTATAATTATCATTTAAAATCATGTAAAATTCAGTCTACCGCTGCGTTTATAACAAAAACACCTTAAACATAAGCTTGTCTAAAACAATCCTATGTACATCGTGAAGACATTATCATATATGCTAAATATAATGCTCGTGGTCTTCCATTGAATTTTACATTTGAATGTTAACACTTCACACTGAATAGTGTAAGTTGCATCAAAAATAACTCTTCCTAGAAGGCATGCCTGCGTATTGTGCTGCGACGCAATTAATTGTACCCACTTACCGCACTCTAATTAGCTGTTAGAACTCATTTTACAGGCATACACGATTTGTCTTGGCCACATTAATTTTATCTCCCATTGTCCAACTGCTTGAAGCTTCAAAAGAAAATGATATTTAGATAAGTTATTTTATGTAAGCCATCTCGGCTCAGTGGTTAAAACATGACAATTGTAAGCGATGATTGATTTCACAACCAGGCAAACATTACTGAGATTTCCAGGCAAGTCACTTTTGTCTAATATTGACGTTGGAAAAATCTTTAAACTCATATATCACCCATGCAAACATAAGATGTTACGTCCCTTGTGTCTGTAGGTACATAGCTCACTAACTATTTAAACTGACACAAATTAATCCAAAATTGGTATTGATAGGTAGTTAAATTTAACCGAATATCGCAGATTTTATCTCAGACAGGCATCACCAATTTTTCAGGTGCTTTTTTTACTTTTGTATCTGTATTGATATTATTTTCTTCTTAAAGTAAGGTAACTCCACTATTGTGTTCTTTATATTTATTGCAATGAATATACCATTATATTATTTATTTATTTTATAAAATATATTACAGAACTGAGTAACGATAATAAAAATAATAACTATAAGTTGTTTATCCAAATCAAAAACGGAAATAGCTTCTGCACAAATCACGACGGCGTGGAATGGTGGCAAGAATGCTAGCAGTATTACTCCTTCGAATTTGAAATCCGTTTCTCCCAATCTATCTTTAATTTCTGGTGACGTCATACATCATCTAACGTTGAAGAAATTTACATAATATAAAACCACCTTACAATTTAAAAGTTTCTAGTCCGTCGCTTACATAGTTAGAATATTTACTTTATCATAATTATACTACGTTTATACCTCTGTATGTTTGTAAGAACGTATATATTTCTTCACGCATTGCTTTGTATCATACATTACAACATCACATTCCTCTAAGCTCATTAGCGCCACTTGCGCTTGATTAATGCGACTATAATTACTGTCACTGGACATGTAAGAACACGACAACATTGCTGGAGTTATCACAAAATTAAAGTTAATTTATTTTACGATAAGCCTATAATAAAAATGTATAATTGAACTCACTCATAAACAAGATACGTTACAAGTCCATAACGAGATTCTTGCCAATTCTTCTCCATGGAATCTAAATTCCGAACCGTTGGTTAATTATATATACCTAATATTTTCTAAAATTATTATTCAAAAATGGTTTCGAACAAAGTAAGTTAACTTTGATTTTGATTGATTTTTGTTGTCACATGTTAAGTTATCATCAGTTCAGAGGGTATGGTTAAAAATTGACGAATAAAATGATCTGTATTAATAGAGATCTTTCGACAAATGTTATTTTTTTAATAATTGTCATCAATTATATTTCACTGAAGACTTAAATAAGTACGGATATGTTTATGTTACTGGCAAACACAATTTTAGGCCAAGCTAGTTTGTCCTAAACCGAGTCGGCTGATCCAAAGAATGTCGGTATATACCAGTTTAGCCTGCGATATACCGATTTGGCCTAGGATATTATTTTGGCCTGAAATTCTGTCCGGTAACATATATTGAAACTGTTTTCGTCCTGCAAAGAAGAGTTGTCCGGTTTATTTATAACATTGGAGCTTGAGACTCCTTTCGTGACGTTTTTAATGAAGTGGGTATACTTACAGTTGACAATATATTTACGACAATGTTATGTATATTTATATACAATAATATAGATTTTCTTGAAAAAAACAATGACAACCATTTTATAGACAACGAGCTAGAAAGGTAGACTAATAACACTCAGATTTCGAGTTCGCAAAGTTAGTATCTAGGTACCCTGGAACATGGCCTATTAAAAATGTTAAACTTATTTTAAAATAAAACTTCGATAAATAATCATATTATTCAATACATGATTATATTCAAGATAAGAAAACCGTGGAATTTGTTGTTGCAGATTTCTAGGCAGGATATGTATAGATTTAATATTGACATAATCTGTAATTAAAATGTTTGAAAAAAGAAAGAAAAAATGAGTTTTTTGCCGATTCTTCTCGATAAAATCTACTTTGTGATAGTTAGAGGTTGCATTTAATTCAACCCTGTAACATTACGTACCTACTTGAATTAAGAATATTTTGTTTTTTATATACAAATTAAAATAAATGACTGCTACTGAAGGATAAATTGTACAAATCATTATTTGAATATCTGTTTTCTAATACATACGTTGTAATCATCTGCTTTTTCTAATAGTCCTATTACAATTAAATATTTAAAATAAATTTTATCTTCGTACTTTGGTTATGAAGGTCCAAAGTTAAAATTATTTGCAAAACTTAAGAAATACCATCGCATCGGGGCGGCGATCTCATCAATCAATGTGGACTTTGATGGAGGCGGTATAATCGAGTTTGTCGACTGTCTGTCCGTGCAAACACCTACTAATTTGAGATCAGGTGGTTTGTCGAGTAATTGTTGGCAAAGTTTTGGGTGAGGTATATTCAATTTCTGATTATTTTATAGAGAGTAGAAACTCTTAACATAATATAAATTAACATTAAAATAAGGTTAACCTGGGATTTGAATCCATTACGCCGAAAATTAACAACTAAACAGCGAAGCAGTTTTCAAGTAGGTAAATTTCGATAAAATGTTTGGTACATCATAATTATAGCTAACATCAAAAATCTTTAGCATCGTATCTCAAGCACTGATTTTTTAAAGATGACTTCTTCTTATTCTAGACTAGCAAAGGTGCTGGTACTGGGAGCCAGTTAAGTAATAAATAAAATAAATCAGCAAAATTTATACCATATGCAATAATAATGACCTATCACCTCAATTTTACCGTTACATCGATTAAAAACTCAAGTGCCCAAATAATTTTCAATTTTTAAACAAAAACTATTTGAATGAGTACTTCGTACATCTGTCGGTCAAACAGGCCCCGGGCAGATTCTAAACCATTTACCCCTCAGCCCAGGGCAATCATATCGAGTGCCATTGTTGGAGATAAAAAGGTAAAAACATGGAGTAAGTGGCTATATTGGTCATATCAATTGGATGTGGTATTTAATATATTAATGTAATTAATAAAGATTAAAAAAAAAAATACAAGTACATATTGTACTGTACTGTACTTAAATACTCTTAATAACGTTAAAGGAAAGCTTATAAGCATTGTATAAAATTATTATTATTTAGACATAGACAAAAAACTGATTAACCCTTAGTAGATTTTCGATATCTAAACAAATTTGAATTGTTAGCGATCATCAAAAACCGAATCTATAGAAGAACCAACACAATTGCGTAAATAATAAAACGAAATTGATAATTAATTTTGATAATTTTTCCTTTTTCTGTAAAATCAAGCTATTTATTACAGATTGCTATATCATCATTTAAAGCAATATGCAGATATATTATTTTTAATTAAATATTTTTATCCACGTTTATACCATTAAGGCTTTAATATTCCTTTGTTATTTTTAAGCATTTAATCATTTTTGTGCAGTTGTAATCACCTTCGAGTATTTTGTTTATCTGTAAGAACTTCGTAGCTCGCTCGTGAAATGATGATAACTGACTTATGCTCCACTTTAAACGCTATAATTACTATAGTCAAATTCACCTGTCGTTCTCTGACATTTGACGATTGTGTTCGACTGATAGTTTTTAATCTTCTTGTATAGAATACCTCTTTTATCTTTATAAGGTTTATAGTCTACATATTTACATATTAAAAGTAACGTCTGTTTTCAATTATATTTTATCGTTTCAAATTTTTTAGTACTTATTTTATGTAAGTTAAAATTAATTATTATATTATGTAGTTTTAAGAAAATAGTGTTATATTGAATGATATCGACTTATTAAAAGTTCGGAATACCTCATCCAAACAGCGATATATCTTCACAATATTCTATACCAGTATTACACGCTGCACCTCCCCCAATTTTTAGTACGAGAGCCATGTTTCAAGTGGCGAGGTGTGCTGAGATCGATACCACCATTATAATAGATCTTTTATGATTTAAGAGTAAACGCCAGCAAAAATATTTAGTGCCCATATTAAAATACGAGACGGGAAATTTAAATAACAATTCCTTTGATATATTTGCCTACTAAATTTTTCATTATGTTTATGTTTATCCAAAAATAGTCCTTATTAAGACTAACGAGCTAATATTTTCCCTTATACATTCCTAGTAATTTTAAAAACTACCACCACTAAGCATTTTTTTTTAACTTATTCTAAAACAAAGTCAAAATCTCTAGTCAAAGTCAAATAGAACCGTTACACTTGCTTATTGACTGTCAAAAACCGGCGATCAAATGTCGCCCGAAGTTTTTTCCCTGCAAAAATCACAACATCAACACATCAAACAGCTCCGAACAAGAAAATAATTATTAAGATTATGAACTGAACCCGCACACGTGAGTTGAAATTCACAGGCTCAATCGACTCGAACCTTATAGATCGTCTATGATATGTTTATGTACTGACTGTACTTAAACAAATGATTTTAGATTAATTTTGCGACAAAACATTTAAAAACCCATTCAAAGGACATTATTTTGGACCAGAGGGTCTAAATCTAATTACCTACCAATCAGATCGGTTTTTAATTTCAATCCGGCCAATAAGACCAGTGGAATTTTAAAATTACGAGTAACTCCGCGACCTTTATTCGTTTGCCAAAGTTTTTCGCATTTAGTGAAATGGAAAATTCACAATTGATTCGTGTAAAGATCGGCTTACCAAACGGCGCTTATCGAGCGATAAATTTAATTAAAAATTTGTAAATTTAATAGATTTAAAAGGTCTTTTTGAGGTTTTTGCTGAGCTGGTAACGAGGGTCGACGTATTTAGATTCATTCTTATACATTATACATTTTTAAATATACAACCCATTATCTAATTATCAAGCTTTCTCATATAATATATTAAAACATATTAATTATAATAAGATATATAAAAAATTACAAATGGCATAAATATTAAAATAAGTAAATTTCCTAATTACCAAATTGATCTCACATATATATTAAAACATATTTATTGAAACGATTTAGTATTTTAATCGAGCTAACGTCTAGGTAAGAAACTGTAGGCATAACATTGATTTTACACAGTGCCAGGCTTTGTGTAAGCTAGTCTGGATAGGCAATACTCTTTCGTCACATTGTAGACGAGAGCCTTCTGTTAGAATATTAACTACTTCTGACATCGGCATTGCGTGGTGACGCATTGGAACTAAGATGTCATCTCCCTTATGCGTTTAATTACACTAATTAACACAGCCTTTAAACAGAACACGCTGTATATCTGATAAGTGAGTGATTACTACTACTCGTACTAAAAACTGTAACAAGAAAAACAAAAAAGTGTGTACTTTTAAATAAGACAGTAATTATTATATATAATTCAATATCCAGTTCCGTACAAGTTATATTCACGATCAATATACTAAAGTACACGAACCCTTCCAGTTTGAAAGTCTGAACGCTGAATTAATCGCCAAACATCGTCGTACCTTATCTTCTTGCGACAAACGGCCAAGTGCATTTAAATTTGAAGCTAGTCCCACCTTGGCACTAAGTTTTCAAGTAATTTACGGGCGAGCATTAAGCATCACCTACCAGGGGAACAGAACACGCCAGGGGTGGAGTTTTGTGTGTTTTACTAATTGCCAAAAGATGGTAATCAGGTAGCGGAGATATCGACCTTTCTCTTTTTAACTTCATCAATAATTTATCCTCGGTCTCCCTCTAAAGGTCCTAAGATATAACTCAAACGCCGAAGTAAAAACCATGACAAGGAATTAATTAAAGCTCAAGGTAAATAATGAAGATTGTCGCTTCTTCTAATGAGTTTTCAGCGTAAGTCTCCGTTTGGTAAAATAATTATGTCGCAGGTAATTAAGGTTGGGTACAGATCTTAATATAATTTAATTAATTATTTACAGACGTGAAAAACTAACAACTGAAACTGAAAACAGAACTACTACTTTCCTAAATATGTACTAAAACTTTTCAATCGTACTGATACTGTAAATGAATGAATAGAACGAATTTATTTGTTGAACATCATACAGTGACCTAAAAAAACAGATAAATTAAAAAAAAATTGTCTATGTGTGTGTGTGTTCTGTATTTTCCGTATTCCGTATATTTTATATTAACTATACAATAACGAAATTTAAAACTCATGTTAATAAAATAAATTAGACTCTTTATATTCCGCACAGGATTTTATAAATGGTAAAATAACTTGGAGTTAATATTCTTTGATATTCATTCATACATGATATATAAATAAAAACGTATGTGATGGTTACTTTTTTTTATAGGTGAAAAAGAGTAACTAGAGTTTGATGAAGGTTTTTCTTAGTAGAATCTGTATTCCAAATTGGTAGAACTACATTAAAGTTGTATAAAGACAATTCAAAAGAGCTTTTCAATTAGTCTTGACTTATGTAAAGTAGATTTTGGTATTTGATTTTAACCGAACTTATATGTAAACGACATAATACATTTTTAAGTTTAAATGTAGGGAAAAAAACGATAACTTCTCGTTATATAATAAAAACGTGTTTTTCTTAAACGGAAAAGTATATACCATAAACAAATACCTAATAAGTAAATAAGATTAACATAATTATAGTGACGAATGTTTGCGTGTTCTAATTATCATTAATTTTCATGAAGAACATACATAATTATGAATTAAATTATATAAAATAAAATAATATATTCAAAAAAGTTTCTCGTTTTCTTGTTTCTATATTTAAGTTTTGCTTACGAATAGTAGAATGGTCTACGAGGCGTAAAAAGTGCCCCTATAAAAAACATGTCATAATATTTTATTCGAGTATATGACGAACATAAACAAATGAACTTACGAGTCGTTATCGTTATTCGTAACTCAAAATCAAACGGTTAGTTATATACAATAACGGTTACTGTATAAAGTAAATTTTGATTTGACTTTGTATGTGAAATGTTCTAATTATAAAAAGCAAGATTCAAAAAGACATGACATCACACAACCTACCTGCGTCCAGGCTTTTAATAAATGTGTCCTTTGACTGCGTTATTATGAGAGCTGGTAGCCCTTGTTTATAAAAAACAAATTAGAAGTTGAAATGTTTGAATAAGTGTGTGATTGCGGCGGGACACGAGAAAATAAAACGAACTGCTTTCATTTGTGAAGGTACGGTGTTGTGATTGAAATAAAATCAAGAATGTCTGTGAATGGAATTTGCTGAACGTCATTGCGGCTGCGAACATCAAAAGGTATCGCTAAGTATATGAATTATGTGATGGATTACGTGGAAACGCATACAAAAGATAGATAATGCGAGTGATATACCTACATAGCTAGGCGTATAATGATTTGAATAGAGAAACAAATACGAAATATATTATTATTATTATTATTATACTGTTTCTGATTTCATGAGGATTTTGTATTACTTTTAATTACTAATTATACGAAATTTATTGTTTCACGAAATATTTTTTCAAGCATTTCGTGTTTTGTGATATTTGATATTATGATAAATATTTATTAACGACGATTTATATTTATTTTGTTATTTTTTTCTATTATTGATGCGAATTATGTAGCCGGCACCAATTTGTTTGTAGAAGTTTCAATTATACATTATACAATTCTTATTTGTGTACCTAAATATTTTTTTCCTTCTTCCGTCTGGTGGAAGATATCTCTTCATACGTATTTTATGTCTTGTATAATCTTCAAAGGTATATAATCTTTTCTCCTTTGACACTTTTGGTACTTATTTTATTTTTGATACGTATCTGTAATAAAGTGTGAAATAAACAATCAAAGCATTCTTAACCTAAAGACTGTAACGGCTAATCAATGACTCGTAACGCTTAAACTCTGCGACGATTTGACAGCAAAGTGTGTGGTATACATTTATAATATAAAACGAAGCGATGAGAATTTATTGAATTTGTTTTTTTTTTTTACAAACATATTAGACGTCGTAACACTTAATTGTGTTTGTGTGGTCTGTTATTTATTAGCTATAATTAGTTTATATTTTTAATAAATTATGACATCGCTAGGTAGAAAAACAAAAGTGTCACATTATGGTAAATGTAGACATTAGCGCTGTAAAATAATTTACCATTTCTTACATTACTAATGCGCCACCAACATTGGTAATTAAGATGTTATGTCTCTTGTACCTGTAGTGATGCAGTCTCACCCCACAAACTGAAATACAAGAATATTTAGTATTGCTGCTTCACGGTAGAATGGCGAGTGTGCGGTATCTCTCAATTGAAGTCAAGACCTTACGAGTGAAGGCTTGGGAACTTATTCATTGATTTAAAATTTTATTTATATGAGTGAGTATTTACTTTTTCTTCCATTCTCATCCCATAATCATGACTTAATTTTTTATTTAAGAATTCGGCTATTCTTTCCTGGTCACGATATTTATATCCTGTCTGTCTGTTTTCTTGTGTATTATCTAAACACAATAAATAATCGTTGTACAAAAAACGCAATTCCAAATTCAAATATCTTTATTACAACGTTTCAAAATGTCTTCCACAAACGTGAACTACATACGAGCGTCAATTCAAAACATTACACTGGCTCGTAAAGAAACTTGCCTAACATTTTTCATTTCAACTACCTTATTCCGAACAAACAGGCCTTGCGTTATGACGCGTGTCGCCAGGGTAGTTTGTCTCCTCTGACCGTTTCCTGGCTCGTCCCTCGTTTGAACAGAGAATGCGTGGATCCGCAAGATAGAGAAATCGTGGAGTTTTTAACCCCAAAATTGTAGATGTTTTTTTTTGTACATATACAGATATATCTTTAAATATACATATTATTGTATGCTTATTATTTTGTTATTCGTACGTGTAAGAATTGTGAAAGGTAGGTATTAGAATTAAGAAGTATAATAACTTTGTCGTTATCATAAAAACTGTTTCAAATTATTTTTCTATAGTTTGATTAGTTATATCGATAAACAGAAACGATTCTATTTCTTTAACATGACTATCCGGTCAGTATATCCAGCCACTGAGGCTTGTAACATTTTCGATATAATTTAGCTTCCAATAAATAAGAAACGCCGCATATCAAAATATTATTAAAATTTTTCGTTCCAAATAAAATCTTTACTCGTAAGTTATCAAAAGGATGAAATCTTACAAAAATGCAAACATCCAGCTAAATTTATCTTGTCAGCATAACTTATTTTTATAGAGATGCTAGCTGAAACATGTTTAGCCCTGTCCGGCGCCCCCGGGGGAATATTTCAAGAATATTATTATGTAAGAACATGGACCGGTCCTTTATGATCACCTCGCCTTTCACGGTGGCCGCTTTGTCGAAGATATTATAGGGCTGGCTCTGTGTAGTTATCAAACGGTAATTAGCTAATAATCGTTTAATACGTTTAATAAATATGGCTTGGCTCGATGCCATAAGAATTTATTGTGAGGCGAAAAATGTGTTTAATAATTAAATTTTTCATTTAGTAGGTATATTTTCTAATAAATACTTTCAAAATGTCTGCGTTTCTAACTTTTACAATTCTTCTAAGAATCGTTAACACTACTAAATTAAATATTCGTTAAAATTAAGTTAATTACATAATATTTTGTCACTACTGCATTTAGTCGTAATGGAGGTAGGCTTCAATCCTAAGGAGACGTAGATATATACGAATTCAACGATGACACAGTTAATTATCCTTTAAAATCACGCCTTGTTTTTTGCATTGTTTATATTAGTTAAATGAACGTCCGTTTTTTACGATGAGTAAACTTTAACGCCTATCGGTTGAAGTGAAGCCAGTGCAAAGTATTAAATAATAATGATGATCGTGTTGCTCATAATACATACCCTCAGCTTAGCACTAGATTATAATTCACGTTTTGTTTTGTTTTGTTATGGTTTGTCAGCCCTATTTCCACGGAAGTTAGTCTGCGGACTCTTTATATTCACCTTGTCGCGGCCCGGCAGATTTATTCACTTCTTTAGAACGTGCGCACTGACCGTCACCCTCGGGGACCACCTTGTGTTACGCACTTACTTTTAAACGCTGCAATCTTTTTTGAGTATGTGAACAGTTAGAGATTGATCTCCTTTAATCATATATATTATACTTAAAATAACATTGATCATTATTTTGGGACCTAAATAATCGCGTTAAGAATAATAACAAAAACATCATAGCCGTTACGGGTCTTGGTTTCCGAAACTTAGATATTGAAACACAATAATTAATAGATATCGTATTTTATGTTTTATGTAAAAATGTATGTACAATTATTATCATTCAATAAAAAAGTTAAGTTATAAATGAGTAGTAATTTTATTTCAATTAATTAACTTATACCTACTTCCGTATCAAGGCTCAAACTAAATGACGAACGAAATTACGATATATTATCTATACTGACAAACAAGCAGACTACAGAGCTACTATTAAATATATGATATAATTTTACACGCAAAGTTTTGCCCGGGTAGTGCGTACAACGTTGCTTGTCGTCTATGATATGTGTTGCGGAAAATTTTGTTTTTCAAGCCGATCCCCGCTGACAAATGCCGCTAGTTTATTACGAACGCTGCAAGGATATAGAATAGCCCTTTATTTGTAAACTATTTCGAGTAGATCGCTCGGCAGATAGAACTCGTTTAACTAAGCTGAAGGTCGTGACTTTTAATCTTGTAAGAACCTAGACTTCAATATAGTGTTCATTTCTATCTTACGGACTTCAAAATTAATAGAAAAAAAAACATTAAAAATATTGGTGCTATGTTTTTATGGAATTACTAGTGTTGCATGTTTCTTATAAAATTGAGACTAAGCTTTTCTTTGGAGGTGATGACTTTAACATCAGTAGGCCATTTAAATATTGTCGAGATATGGAGATATAAATATGTAGTGTTAAGAAATAAAACATCTCGACACAGACACGAACAACCGTCACACGTACTTTTTAAATAATACATCCCTTAATGTTGGTAGACGGTTATAGAGTTTGTAACCCCAAACAAACTCTGTAACCTCTATTCTATTTTAATATTTAGATTTCTCGTATTACGAATATCGGAACATAGTCTAATAATCATTTTTCATATTTAAGAACAGTTTTAATTAATATAATTTAATAGGGCGTATTCAGGTAAGAATTCGAAATCAGTTTTTTTCTATCGTTTTCATCGCTTGTTCAATCAAGAACATTATACAACACTTACAAAAGAATATTAAATTCAGTATAACCAGCTTATAGCCCATACCATTCCAATTTGTACGTATTATTTCATTGTAAGTAGTAATATGTACCGAACATCAACAAATCAAAGAACCGGTGGATATTTCGGGACATATATGTTAATGATTTAGGTGAATAAAATAAAACCATGCCAGAGATCGGTAGCCTTCGCTTTTAGTGATGTTCGTAATACATAGGTACATCGTAATTAAAGTAATAATTACTTGGTGGTAGGGCTTTGTGCAAGCCCGGCTGGGTAGGTACCACCCACTCATCAGATATTCTACCGCCAAATAACAGTACTCTGTATTGTTGTGTTCCGGCTAGAAGGGTGAGTGAGTCAGTGTAATCACAGGCACAAGGGACATAACATCTTAGTTCCCGAGGTTGGTGGAGCATAGGTGATGTAAGGAATGGTTAATATTTCTTACAGCGCCTTTGTCTATGGGCGGTGGTGACCACTTACCATCAGGTGGCCCATATGCTGGCCCGCCAACCAATGCCATAAAAAAAAAAAACGATGTACCTTCTTTATTATTTAATATAATTATAAATAAAATTATTGCCCGTAATAGTCCTGCTTGCTGAAGAAAGCATATTTAGAGTATGTGAATTTTATTAAGCCAGGCTACTTCAATTTTGATGGTTATTTAGTAAATTAAAATATAATGCTCAGATTTTCATAACGGCTTATATGCTTAGATTTATAAGGGCAAACAAATTGGTGACATTAATATTTATTAAATCAGTCATTTGTGTTTCAAATATGATTTAAGACTTTGATGACATACTAGTTAAACATTGCTATTTCTGTCTGCATTAGATATATATATATATATTATATAGACATCGATGTTGTGAGGCGGACGCTTCGAAACTTGACGTGCCGCGACCTATAATTTAATTCTCAGTGACAAATAATATTTGCTTCCAGCAATATAAATGCCATTTTTTTTTAATTTTATACAGCCATAGATCCTTAGGCCCAAACAGATTCTTTTATTTTTTTAGACAGATTAAATAGCTATGTTAAATTATTTGGTAAAGGTCGTCCATAGTGGCGATAATACTAGGAAATCTTCTATGTTAGATCTGTATCTTATCGATAATAATATAACTTATTACGACGCAGCATTTTGCCATCACTATTTGAGATGCATTATAGCTACAAGTCACGGAGCATTGGTGACGTATACCGCGCGGTACACGTATTAGTTACTTTGACAAGTACCGTGAGGTGTAAAGCTATTTCTGTTCGGTTACAAATGCATTGTTTCACGTTTCTAAACAATTATAAAACATTTTTGGATAATATTTCAAACAACACAAGAACATGAAATCCAAGTTTCGTAAATGGTCCGAACTTAAATTTATATACTAAAATCTTCTAAAAACTATCCAATACGCGTAGCATATTTTGGTGTTAATTTCTTGTATATCCTTGTAGTACGTTTTTCAGTTGGACAGAAAAAAATTACTCCTTAGTTAGTATAGAAGTTTACATATTTTTGTGACGTCATATTAAAATTGATTAGCGACTTAATAACAATGTTTTAAAGGCAAGATAGTCCAGTTGACAGAATAAGTGAATGCCCGTGTTTTAGTTTTATTTTTTTAGTTTTGTATTAAAATTTATTTATTCAGCCTTGAACCTTTATTTATTGATAATCAAAGTGAAAATATTTGAAGACATGTATTTTAAGATGATCATTGAATCGTGTTGTTAATATTGTACGAGTCTGAAACTGCATCTCCAAATACAGCGTCACAGCGGCTCATCGGCGAATAATTCCAAGTTCACCCTTCACGCCCGCGGCTAGGGGTAGGGGCACACTATTGCACTTCAACTTTTAATTTCAACCCAAGGTGGGTTATTTATATATCGGCTCCACAAATAAATGCCATTGAATTAACGGTCCGCCGCGGGCGAAACGGTCATTCGGTGCATTATGAGCTTTTTATTTCCTATTGCGGATTAGGGCTATAAAGGTATGGGGAGACGCGTGGTAGTTGATGTTTTAACTGACAGCGCTTTAATAAAAGAGGGTAAATACAGTTCCAATCAATAATATTATAAATTTAATCAAAACTAGAGCATTTTAATCAAAACACAGCGCTCTAATAGCATTTATTTGAAGCCATAGTAAATGTTTCATTTAAAGTCACTTAAATTTTCTTTTAGGTATTGTGAACAGTGTTTCTTTTAGGTATACAAATAGTGGTTGAAGTCCTTTTGTTATATTCAAGTAATTATGTTTTATATTGCTGTTTTTCTATTAACAGTGAGAAGGATAAGGCCAGTTAAAATACATGAATATTCCATTTTTTTTCATGTAATGAAGCATAAAACTGAAATGTTATAGCTATAATATGTAGATAACGATACACATGTACATATCTATGTACTTATTAATCACTTTTTGTAAATGTATATGTATGTTTTTGTTATTAATTATTATCTTTCTATTTAAATATGTAGCTGAATTTACCTCTTGACAACTATAACTATTTCAGGCTTAAAATATTCATAAGCATGATTGAAAAATTATCCAATATACAAACCTTTCAGTTGTCGCTACTCGCCGCTACGCGCGCTAGTCTCGTCCTCCCACGCGCCCTAAATCTCAATGAACGTAAGTTGGCGCGCGTCCATCAATTCGATCGCCGCTCAACTAGTACAGATTTCCTCTGTTATAGCTTTCCGTGTGTAACGTATTTTGTATGAATTATATCTATATAGGTACATATAGATACATACATATATACTATATACATCTACAACTTGACTTCGATATACCACATAGACCATTAATAGCATATAGCGAAGCGAAGGTCATTCTGGAGGAATTTTTGTTTATTTGAAACATACATAGATTATGTTTTAAATTATAAATTTTTCATTAAATTAATAACCATAACATATGTTATCAGAATCACAATTTGAACTCCAAACTCAAATATACAGAATGCCTCTCCAAGTTAAATTAATATTTATTTTAAATAAAATAAACTTAACATAAACATTTTTTTTGCTGACTTTCCTCTAAGTCGTCTAACGCACACTAAGATATTTTGTATGTACGACCGTCACTTACTCATACTAATGCACTCCAATATATTTAACGTGGAAGGGCGCGCCTTCGTGAGATAATTGATCTGTAACATACATACATATTTATAGGTATGTATTATTATTTTTATTTTGTTTAAATATTTTTCTAACGGTACTTACAATATATAACTTTTTGCATTAGTTAAAATTATCTATAAATCCCGAGAGATCTTAATATCATCTAGAATCTTACCTCCATTTCATACAATGCATTTTACTCCCTACTAATTAAACTATACGAATTAAAATCCCATACATAATTTTAATTTCAAGAGATTACAAAGTTGTCTATCATTTACAACAGTCAACAAAACTGTAGCAACAACACGTAAAATGTATCAAGCACTAAGCAGCCTTATGATTATAGACGAAAGGTATACATTCGTTTGCCTTTATAATAGGCACGTGTGCAAAATTTTGTCACAGAGTAGGTTGACACAAATAATCAATTAATACAGGCGGTCGCGGTAATTAGTAGCAGTCTCACCTCGCTGGTTATGATTAAGATGGATTTACTTTGAAAGAGGATGGTTTTATGCAAAATTATCATTTGACAGTGTAATGTCTTATTCCCTAAATTTAACTGACGGTTGCTTTGCTGTGCGGTCTGTATTGTCTTGTATATTTTATTTGACACACTTTGCATCGTTCTATAATGCTTAGAAACAGCCTAGAAATGTCTTCAATAATATATTTTTTCGAGTAGTAAGAGTCTTTCCCATCACGCGGCTTTGAGGTGAGTTGCGCTGAAAAATCATAAATACCATTAGATTATAATCTATCTCGCGCGAAATAAAAATGTTAAAGGAGACTGGTGGTAGATATAAATGACTGAATTTTAGACAACGATTTCGTCACGATGTTCTCCTAACTAAATATATCTTTTGTTGTATAATATGTACCTTTTAAGGCAAAGAAAGTCGGAGCCCATTGTATCAAATCGAGCAGCGATTACGGTTTACACGTTCAACGGTGATAACATAAGCAGCCCGTAATTGTCCCACTGCTGGGATAAAGGCCTCCTCTCCCTTTGAGGAGAAGGTTTGGAGCATATTCCACCACGCTGCTCCAATGCGGGTTGGCGGAATACATATGTGGATGAATTTCGTTGAAATTAGACACATGCAGGTTTCCTCACGATGTTTTCCTTCACCGCCGAGCACGAGATGAATTATAAACACAAATTAAGCACATGAAATTTCAGTGGTGCCTGCCTGGGTTTGAACCCGAAATCATCGGTTAAGATGCACGCGTTCTAACCACTGGGCCATCTCGGCAACGGTGATATTTAGTAAGATTTCACGTGTCTCAATCGAGTACCCATTGCTAAACACCGACTTACGTTGATACTTTGTCTTGATGAACACATTATTTAAATGCTAAATACTTATTATCTCATATCTCAGACATTTCACAGGTGAGTTTCGAGTACTTACAGAATAGCTCTACAGATCGCATCAGAATTCATTCCGATGTATTCCTTTCACTGAGTATTATTTAGTACATGAAAAATTGTGATTGTGCAATTTCCAAACTGGTAAGCTAACCTTCATTGAATACAAAATCTTATAACTAAATGTATTAAGGATATATCATTGTACTATTTACAGGGACACACATGTACATTATTATTTATACAAGTTTCATGTATGTGTGAGTAGTTTCGTATTATAATACTTTCATTGTTATCTTTGGTATGACGCAGTCAGATGGGGAATGAAGTGAAACTTTACAAAGGGTGCTTGTATACCTCTAATTAATACACGTAGGTAAGATAACAAAACCATGGAGCCGATATTGTGTGTGTGTTTTTATCTACATTATTATTAAGTGATTACTTATAAGATAGCTTGTACCTATTATGCACTTTTATTCTATACAAATTTTTGGTTCTACTTTTACTTTAAATAAAATTACCAAAAAAATATATATGTATGTATGTATGTATTATTACCAGATACCAACGTCTTTTTACGACTTAAAAAAAATATTGTAACTGTTGTAATACTTAAGTGATTATAATAATTACTAAATAAAACAACATAGATTACCGTTTTTCTTTGACTTGTTCGGAATGAAGATTTTGGTAGTGGTGCTTTTTACACACCCATTCATCAGATTTTCTACCGCCAAATAGCAATAATTATTACAATTGTGTTTCGGTTTGAAGGGCGAGTAAACCAGTGTAACTACGGGCACAAGGATATAACATTTACTTTCCAATTTTGTGGTTGCATTGGCGATGTAAGGATTTGTTAATATTTGTTACAGCGCCGATGTTTATTTAGAGGCCCATTTACCCGTACACCTACCTCTATCATAAAAAAAAGAAAAGTATTCATAGAACATGTATATTATATCTTAAATAATTTTTACATATATAGTATTAGATTTCTACACGATCTTCTATTGTATTGTATTTGAGTTTCTTAGATATTCCTAAGTTAAAATTTGGTTTGTATCAATAATATCCTACAACGAGTAAACTAATTATAAATTTTATTAATTTATATGTATATGTTTGTCTTGAAATAACATACTGGATTTATTTTGTTCCTGGAAAACCTAATTATTTCAAATGTCAACTCCATAGTTTTCACAGGCAATGTGACGTAGAGAATGACATCATGCCATTAGCGGTAGAGTCGCCGTTCTACGAAATTATCTTTATTATAACAGATATAATAACAGAAAGAAATTTATACCTACAAATAACTAAGACCATATTTACCAGTATATATATGTTATAATACATATTTATTTATGTATACATAAATAAATATAGATAGTTAAAAAGAAACCTTATTTATTACTTAGTACTTTTGTAAAATAAAAATACTATTTAAATGTTTATTTTTAAATATATAAGAGATATTTGTATGTGAAATATATATGCATTCTATAGATTATTAGTTAGAATATGAGTTTTGTAAGCAAATATTACGGGTTCAAAAAAGCAAGCTCCATTGAATTTTCAAGCTTCAGCTTATATTAATAAATAATAGTGCTTGGCGATAAAGCAAAACGTCATGAGGAAACTTGCATGTGTCCATTTTTCCTCACGTTTATCTACCAACCTACGTTAGAGTAGAGGGTTAGAGTAAGCCTTCTGCTCAAAATAAAAGCCATCACTTGCTCAATATTGGAATATTTACGGACTTCTATTGATTACAGCACGGTACAACAAATTGTTATAATTTATTAAAAAAATATTAGAAATAAGCAAACTATACAAACTTGAGCCGAGATAGCCCAGTTGTTAGAACGCGTGCATCTTAACCGATGATTGCGGGTTCAAACCCAGGCAAGCACCACTGAATTTTCATGTGTTTAATTTGTGTTTATGATTCATCTCGTGCTCGGCGGTGAAGGAAAATCGTGGATCTGCATGTATATAATTTGAACGAATTTCTGCCACATGTGTATCCATGTGGCAGAAATTCGTAGCGTAACCTAATCTTCTCCTCAAAGGGTGCGGAGGCCTTAGCCCAGCAGTGGGAAATTTACAGGGTGTTACTGTGAGCAAACCAATAATCTGATAGTTAATATACATTCTATATCAGTGATAGAGTTTTGTGCAGGCCCGATTTGGTAACACACTCTCGTTAATTATTCTACCAAAGACCGATTCTTTGCATCACTGTGTTTCAGTGAGAGGGGTGAGGGAATTAGTATTCATTACACAAGGGACATAACATCTTAGATGCGATGTCGAAATGCATGCGTGTAAGATGTGATTCTTGCAGCATCAGTCTTTATGCAAGTAGTAGCTTTAACATTAGGTGAACCATTTGCAAGACTGCCTTCTTTAATTTAAAAATTATCATTTTTATTAACAATAACGTGTTGCGTCCAATTCATTATTGTTTAAAGGGACCTTCGTACCGAAACCATAGACCCCAATTCCGTTTTGTCCCGGTATGCCCCTGTAAAAATTAAAGTAACATTAATTATTTAAAGAAACTTTATTATTATCGAATATCCCGTCTATTTTAAGGGCCTCCGTCGCTTAATCAACCCTCAAGTAATAAGGGTTCTAAAGGGCGAAATCAATTAATGAATATTTTACCCCGACTTTACTTCCACTTGGATCTTTATAAACGTTTCTTGTCTGGATTTTTGGGGGATCGTCGGGATTTAAGGAGTGATTTATTATATAGTGACGTGATTGATTCGAAATTTGATTAAAGATAATTATATTACTAGATTTTTAAGTGCACATTCGATGTGTTGTATAGCTGTCCACTATTGCGCACCAGCTAATCCTCTGTTTTATATGCAGATAAATACGAACTTATTTGTATTTGTGTATTCACTTGGACGTTTTAGTTTCCAAGTTTTGTTGTGTTGGCTGTACTTAAGTCAAAGTATACCTCATATTATGTATTTATTTCTGATTATTTTTGACAATTGAGCTGGTAGGTGGTAAGTGGTCAGCATCGCTCATAGACAAGTTTTGTAAGAAATTTTGCCATCCCTAATTTTGCGCCAACAGCCTTGGCAATTGAGATGTTATGTGCCTTGTATTTATAACTAGCTTACTCATCCAATTCAAACAATCACAACAGTATTAAGTGTCGCTGTTTAACCTTAACAAGCCGGCGTGCCTAAAGCGCTACTTCCAAATAGTAGTTACATATATCACGAAAATAAGTAAGATTCTAACATGTGTTCGAAGTGTCGTAATGTAATTATGGTCTTATCGATTTCGCCTCGGTGGCATTCTCAAGGGATACTCGCCAAGAGCGCAGGACGTATTATGATGCCTAATTACAAATTCACTCTCTATTCATTCACACTCTCCGATGTAATGGCCTTTCCCTTCCGCATCCTGCCTAGAACTTACCACCTAGATATGCTCTCTGAGGTATGCGAGTTCAAACCTATCAACTACCAGACTCCGCTGCTACTGAGAGTTTTGATATTAAGTACCAATATTTTTTTTTGCTCAACGGGGGTCCTTTTTATTGAAAATTAATAAATTGTTTTATTAAAACATTCTTTCATTTCCAAACGATATACGGGAGGTATACCTACAT
Organism: Vanessa atalanta; assembly: GCF_905147765.1. Lineage (NCBI taxonomy): Eukaryota > Metazoa > Arthropoda > Insecta > Lepidoptera > Nymphalidae > Vanessa > Vanessa atalanta. The sequence continues at coordinate 13,053,138 of NC_061877.1, forward strand.
TTTAAATATTAAGACTCAAGATGTCCCCGTAGCTGTAACGTGTGAATCTTAAACAATGCTTGCGGATTCAAACTAGGGCAAGCACCACTGAATTTCCATGTGCTTTTCATCTCACTCTCGGTGGTGAAGGAAAACATCGCGAGGACACCTGCATGTGTCTAAATTCAGTGAATTTCTTCCACATATGTATCCATCAACCCGCATTCGATAACCTCAAAGGGAGAGGAAGATTTAGCCCAACAATGAAATATTTACCGGCTGTTACTACATTACACGGTACATATCGTTACAATTAGGTAGACTACAACTCAATATAGATGCTTACTGAATCGATTTAACTTGGTGTAAAATCTATCAATCGATCAGATTTTATCTGTGAGTAAGAAGTGAAAATCCTTTAATAATTTAATCAATCTTAGACCTTAAAGATCACTTTAAATCGAAGTACGTTTTCTTCCATTCATAGATCCAAATCGTGACGAATATTTCTGAAAAAATAAAAACAAAAAATAACCGTGATCTTATTGACACAATGACGCTGGTTGTTAAAAAATATATCTTAACCTATTTTTATTTCCATTCGGTTTTAACGACAATGTTTCGATTCGAATAGGTTTACGTTCACATCAAAAGCGTTTTCTATGTAAAATCTTTTTGACACATACGTTCTTAACTTTTTTTTTCATAAAAATTGATCATTAACACAGCTATAACATTTTTTCCTTGTATTTTAAATAGCGACACCGTTGAGAATACGACTACGTTAAATTGTCAACTTGTATTTTGTGCCTTATTACGTACGCGATAAAGTTCATGAATATTTTATTTAAGGAAAATGGAACTGGTTATTTATATTCGAGTTGTAAATTTGCACGTCGGACGCGAGTCACCTGAGCGCTTTATTTTTTACGATGCTCTTGTTAAACGAATAACGAGTGTTGATTTAATGAGATGTGAAATATGGTTAGAAGATAAAAATGAGATTAAAAGGTCATTCGTTAATGACTTGAATTTCATATGGAATATTATTTCTGGATGTCTTCTATTTTATTTAACAGCTTGAATGGCTCAAGTGTTTAATACAATTTTATTGCGGACTTTTTAACTTTTCGTTCAGATAATTTTTTTATGTCTTCGATATTCCATTTTTTTCTCGTTTTTCGCGTGATATTTTATTTTATTCAATTAATGACAACCTAGTAAAGAGTTTATTTAATGTTTTTTATAGAAATGTCAAGTTCATAGATTAGCGTGAGAAGTAGAATTATAAGGATTACTGTGAGTTACAGCATTCGTAACGTAATGTACACTTTCTCTTTCTCTCGGCTTTTGTTTTGTAGAATTAAACATTTTCGGTTTAATAAGCTCTTGTCTATTAAATTAAGAATTTCTCATTTTAAGAAATTGTAATTGAATTAAAGATATATCGTTCTTTAAATTAATTTATGTCAATGAAAATTTTACTTAATTTTACAAAAATATTATTATTTAAAATAATTTACAAAATCCTCATCATGTAATTTATTCAACATTAAATTACTTGACGTATAAAATTAAAATGTACAAGAGTTAGGCGTAACGCTACTGCATTCTATACCAGCTGACCTCAAGATGTTTATGAAAGGTCGTAAGGTTAATTGTAATGAGCTAATGAGGATAAACGGAATATCTTAATATATTTTTAAATAAGTATTGTTAATTATCTTTCTTATATGATCTTATTTATAAATGTGAAAAAAGCCTAGTGCTAGTATTTATCAGCATTGATTTAGGATTTATAGGCATACTGCGTATGCCTATGTAGTTTAATTGAATTTCTTGTTGCTGGTTGTAGTAGCAGTATAATCCATATCCTTTAACGATAAAACCAATATATATATATATATTTTAATTAAGCCCTACGCAACAAATACAATATATTTATTTTTGAAACATTTCTGACGTCACGTTGAAAAGCCTTGGTAGGGCTTCGTTCAAATCCGTCTGGTGGGTACCACCCACTCATCACATTTACAATAATATTTAGTATTGTTGCGTTACAAGGGGCATCACATCCTAGTTCCGAAGATTGGTGGCTCACTGACAATGTAAGGTATTCGTTTTTTTTATGCCAATTTCTATGGGCGGTGATGATCACTTATGACCAAGTGCCCATTTGCCTACCCGCCAAGATATTCTTGGAGTAAAAAACAGCCTGTCTCACGTGTTGAATGAAGTGGCTTTGGGGATGGTGTACACAAGCAATCGAGAACTTAGATGAGACCGTATTTGGACTGTGATTATAATAATATCACTCCTTCTTATTTTATAGAAAAGGCTTGGAATTTTAATTTTTTTCGAAACATGCATATTTGCCTGGATTCCATAATGTTTGGTCACGATTTTAAAACTAATTCCAACTTAACTATTTCTTTCTAGACAGCTATTATAATTTTCTTTTATACCTTAGAAACGTAAGCCCCGGTTCTCACACAAATAAAGTTATATTTTAAAGAAATGAACTTAAAAGTTAAAGCTCTCTTAATGAACAATCTACACGGAGCGGTTTGACGGTAATCTTAACAAATTGCTTTCATTTTCGAGCTTCGAGCTTAAAGCTCCTCGCTGAGGCGAATTGGACCGGTTTCCATGTTTCCGGTACAATTGTAAATTTTTAATTGCGGGTAACATAAATCACGTATTTTTCTACTTACTTACTATCTGTGTGCTTAAACTTACTATATTTTTTGCTTATTTACTTAATATGTTTATGTTATTTGTTTATATAATTATGTTTATGTTTATGTTTAATCACATTGTTGTTTAATGATCATCAATTAATTTTATATAATTTACATATACACTAAAATAAAATGATGAAAATTGACAATTCTATTTATTATCGTTTTTCTTATTAGAAAAACAAGATCTTTGCCCAGCAGTGGGATGATTTGAAAGAAGGGGGAGTTTTTATTGACATTACAAACAACGACTCGACAAGTATTCAGACAGTCAAAAAACATTATAAACCCTTTATAGTTTTTTGTTTGTCCATATAAAAGCACTGTTCGGCTTTTTACTTCGCTATAATTTAAGCCACCACCACCGATTCCCTGTGGCGTCTCGGACCACTCCGACTACCCGCCGTGATCACCCGTGGTCAGATAATGACCATTACGTTAAACAAAAGGTGGGTTTTCAAATTATTATAGAAAATGCTTTATTAGATTTAAATTTGATTAGTTTTTATTTATTTGAATGTTCAAGAACCCTTGCTGAAATCATATAGGAAGTGTTTTGCTTGATATGAAAATTATTAATAAAATAAACCAAATCATGAAACGCACACACGCGTCTGATGCACACAATTAAATACACACATACAAACTTACACAAATATTTGAAAATGGAAGATGTTTTGAAGCTAATTTGATTGTTTTGTATGATTTTTTTTTGTGAACTGGATGCGGAATTGACCCGAACAATGATTGGCTAAATTATGATGATAATATGATGTTCTTAATTTGAATATTTTAAATTTTAGCAAATATCATTCTACGTTAATTTGTATTAAAGTATTATTTACTAGTGACGCGGTTGTTAGTGGCATTGACTAAATCAGTTTCGATCTCTGTTCATACTTTTCTTTTTCTCTCTTTTTTTTTTCTTCTCTTTTTTTCTTCATACTTTTATTAGTTGCCTATTTTTCAAGTATTTCATAAAATATATAACAAGTAAGGTAATATTGAAATAATATTACAAAACAAATATCTGGCAACTTACCTATGCCGGCAATAATAAATATTGAATATGGTTACTCTAAACAAAAACCCAAACTGCGGATCGTGTAATATTTCAGACAAAAATAGTCCTTATAGCTAAAATCTTAAGTAATAAAATAGCCTGTATCCTCTTGTCCGGTGTGCTAGGTCATTTCATGAATCGGTAGTATTTCTATTTTGATAGGTTTTATATATCTGACCGCAGGGGTCGTAAAGCGGGGGTTGGCTAGCTTCCCTGTACGGATTTTATTAAATGTCTAAGATTTTGTGCTGTTTTATTAAATTTTTCTTGAATGGAATTATTTTTACCGCTTACTGTTTATATTTTGAGAATCAAGACATCCTATTTTTTTAATATAATCTTATGATGGCTGGTCGGTTAATGGAACGCTGTTATATTCCCATTTGATCTGGAAGTATTGCGGAGTTCTGATTTAGTAGTTGGTAAGTAAACGAGTGATAACACCTCACACTCATAAACTGGGTACGTGTCATTTAATTAAAGTGGCTCTTCTTATTGTGTTTTTTTCCGGCTATAATTCTTTACAACATTTATTATTTACTAATATATTTTAAATTGCGTTGAATCTTTCCAGCATTTTTTATTAAATGCCTAGTAAATCGGACATGTACTTACTACTTATAAATAAAATTCGAGTTAGTAAAAATACTCATCTCGTATGTTTATTCGAATTTCAAAACCATAACAGATTTTTCTGATTTGTTCATAAATAACGGATTGTATCGCCTTAAAAAGTACAAACAAATCGATAACTTCCGTCTTTTTTTGAAGTCGGTTAAAATATAACAAATCATAATTCATAGAAACAATTATACAGTACAGGCTTACAAAATTTGTCTATCCTTTGTTTCTCATGATCGTCAGCACAAGAGCCAATTACAGCAATCTGCGCCAACTTTGAGCCGAGATGGCCCAGTGGCTAGAACGCGTGCATCTTAACCGATGATTTCGGGTTCAAACCCAGGCAGGCACCACTGAAATTTCATGTGCTTAATTTGTGTTTATAATTCATCTCGTGCTCGGCGGTGAAGGAAAACATCGTGAGGAAACCTGCATGTGTCTAATTTCAACGAAATTCTGCCACATGTGTATTCCGCCAACCCGCATTGGAGCAGCGTGGTGGAATATGCTCCAAATCTTCTCCTCAAAGGGAGAGGAGGCCTTTATCCCAGCAGTGGGACATTTACGGGCTGCTAATAAAAAAAAATGCTGATGCGCCAACTAGTCACCAAAAATATATCAAATAATAAAAAATATGAATAAAACTTTCATATAGAAAATTGTGTCATGTTGACGTACGATATTATCTTCCAAATTATACACCAAGGTGATAAAAGAATTTGTTAACGACATCACTATTGCGTGGGTACCATTTAAAGTACGTGCATTTAAAAAAAATACTTCATCCTATGACGTAGGTGGGAAAACCTTATTTATTGCAAAAAAATTGTAATGTTATTAACAGGTGCTTGGTTATAATGCTCATGTTATATGTAGTCGAGTACTTAGTTCTATTAATACAACTAACATTAATAATAATCAGCTCTAATTTGATAATCAACTAATATTTTCAAATCAAAATGAGTAAAATATAATATGGCCCTTATTTATCGTAAACGATAAACTACTGAGAATCTGATGAAAATGTCGGTATGTGAATAATTCCGTTTCATAAGAATCATAAAACCGTATCGAAAAAACAAATGGCTCGTTCCACTATCAAAACACGTGGATTCTGTACACGGTTAAGCTTCGCCTAAATTTATTAAAAATAACAATTTTGTGGTTAGATAAAAAAAACCTTTTATACGCGCGTTACGATTTTTTATCGTTAAGGAAAACCGGACAAATACCAACATTTTTAATAGTACATATAGAAACTATCGTCAGCAATTTATATAACTCGTATCGATTCATACTATTCATACAAAAAGATGATACATGATACATACTACTCAGCAAAAAGACGGTTTAGAAGCATCATTCTGATGACAACCAGCGTTAAGAGTCGCCGTGGAAAAAACAAATATTCATCACCATTTCCAATTGGTGTCTTTGTCATATTTGTAAATGGAACATTTGGACTTTGGAGTAACAGTTAGATTTTTATTCAAACTATATCACTTCGTCTTTTCTTACCTGTAGGTGACAGGAGGACTGGTTAATTTTTTGCCCAGAGGATCGGAATTGCGATTCAACGGGAAAATGCTGCTAGGATTTTTGCCACCATTCCAAGCGGTCATGATTTGTACATCATGCATTTGTATTTTTATGGCATTTTTTCTATGGTTTCTTAAACAGTCATGGTTACATACAGATTCTTGGCAAAGATTATTATACGATAAATCGTAAGATGTAAAGCAGCTAGGTGTATCTATTGAGATGCTGCCAAAAGATTAGAGACCTATCGAACGTAGTGGGTGTTATTGATGACGAAAAAAGTTTCGCGGCTTTACAGGATTTTCATTGAAATATAACTATCTTATAAAACTAGATTTATCTGATGTTTTTATATATGCCAATATATGTGTGTGTGTGTGTGTGCTTTAACACGCATACAATAATTAATCATAAGGAGGATAAATTAACAAAAGGTTGCGTCGTTACGTACAATATGACGTGTAACATTTTGCAATAAGCAAAATTAGCATTATATGGATTGGCGTTATCTGACGGTCAACTCTACCACAGCGAGCGATCACTGGTCTAAAAAGCACGCGCTTCTCCGACTTCCCGTTACACACTTCCGTCCCTTTTCACGAAACCGAAATCAGAACTTATAAGAAAGTGATATGTGATATTATCATTCCCTATAACAACATTTTACTATTATATTTAAAGTATATAAGCTAAACATTTACGTAAGTGTGCGTATGCGCGCACACATGTATAGGTATTACCATGGCGAATATTGTAGGTATGTGAAAAATACTTACAAACGTGAAATTTAGTATGACACATTAAAATACTATAAATTATTAAAATGGGTTTACCATGATCGCACCTAAACATATCTCAATAAAATATGTCTGTTTATATAATCAATATATTTTATTAAGATATTAACAACGATTTAAATGACATGTGGAATAAAATGCAGAATATTAAAGAATTATGAAAGTATTTTTAATGCAAGCAATATTTATATTAAGAATATTGTGTAATCAGATAAATCGCCTAAAATGTCGTTCGTGAAGCCGTAGCTTTATAATCGATCCTGAATTTAAACGAAAAAAGAATTACACCTATATACTTTTTTTTTGTTAACACCGATAGATAGACAGACAGAGGAATACTTTAAGTGTCACGTAATTAATGTACTAATGACCTTCAACTACTCAAGGAGTATTGTAAATTATTTCGCCATACCTTTCATTAGTCAGATATCATTCGAAATTAAAAAAAAAAAACACTCTTAATATTTAATGCCGAACATAAAACCAAACATAAACACAAATAAAGCACTTGAAACGTGTTATTTCTGAACTGATACCCGCGACCTTTAAATGAGATTTTATGCACTAGGCCATTTGGGTTCTATGAAGTATTATTTAAATTGTTAAATGTTACCATAATTGATGGCAATGAAGCTCACATCTCTAACACGGATGAAGTCGGCGATAAAAATCTTTTCGAATTAGAACTTCACTGATATTAATGACTTTACACCTAATTTCGCGGCTGTCAAAAGTTATAACGACGTCGCGACGTGCGCACGATATTTTTATTCTGTTTATTTCGTTTTAGCGAAACAGAATTTAAAGTTAAACTATTGTATTAAATAGAATTATGAATTTATTCGAAGTGTGTACAAAAAATCTATTGTAACGTTTTTATATCATGACGCCATATGTGATGCGCCTGACTCATGTAGGTTTCCTCAAGATGCTTCACTGCTGAAAAGTACTTCAACTATTATCAATTCTCTAAAACTCAATACTTATGATCTGCAAGCTACAAGCAAACAAGAGCAAGCACTAGAACAAAATCAAATCGATCCAAGCCGCAACAAATATTAAAAAAATACAATTAAAAACCTTCTGCATCACGATACTGATCTATAAATAGTTTGAGTGTTTACGACAGACGGACGGTTATAGATATCGCAGGTTGACAGACAGACAGACTTAGATCTCGTTTAGATGTCTGCTATGGATTGGATGCTGCAGTTCGTTTCGACTTTGATGTCATTTTATGACATATTTCAATTAGTTTTAAAATCACGATAATATTTCATTCTCTAAGTTACGAAAGGCCTCTATGCCGCCGCCTATTCGAATAATTAATTATTAGCATTGTTTTAAATTATAACGTAGATCTTTACGTGTTATATAAAGATGTAAAAGGATAAGACACGACCTGAAAGAGACACGACAAAGAGCAATCGTCTACACGGTTCGTTTGACAACAACGATCTCTAAGGCGTTACGTTGCTGTTGACTGAAATTACACTGGCTCACTCACATTTTCAACTGAAGCGCAAAAAATATATGTAAAATATATTACTATTTGTTGGCCTAAAGGGTAAACGGGTGGTGATCATCACGCATCTGCATAAATACAACCGGGTAATGGTAGGTAACGCATTGAAGTTATTAAAGGTTAATATCTGTACCTATGTTTATGGGGAAAGGTTCCTCATTCCATGACCCATTTGATCGCTTTAATTCCTAAAAATAGGCATCGAGATGCTATATCCTATACCCCATTTAATGAGAACCAAATGAAAGTTCCCGAACAAAACTGTCATCTTCAGTTCACGCCATTGTTTAGTAAGTCATGGAACAGAGTGCTCTGAATAGAAAACAGGTAAGTACCATAAATCGAACGAGCGAGTCGACATCTACGCGCATTCCGCGCTAAATATACATTGAACGGAAATAAAAACTATATTAGTCGTTTTTCTTTTATTAAGTCGAAGCGTTGCACGAGACCGACACAAGTGAGCTACAATATGTTTACTAGTTCTATGAAAATTGATATCGGTTGGAAATTGATATATGTAAATATCCTTGTTCTTTCGAGAATAGGAAACGAATCTTAATCGATGTATGGTAAAGGAAAAAATCTTTTGATTAATGATTCCAACCAATGTATGGTGGAAACGTTCAATGACATGGTACTCCTTAAGAAGAAAACCTTGAACCCAGGAATTCCTTCGCTGGGTAAAGTTTACTTGGTGCAATCAACACGTTAAAAAACTCGATTTCATATTTACGTAAAACGTTAGGAAGTTAAATGCTGCGTACAGATTTAGAGCAAGTGATCCGAAAACGTTAATTACGTAAACTAGGTTTACAGCTAACACCAGGTGTTTTAGGTGTTTAAACATTTTTATCGTCGATAGTAAACGCTTCGGTATTCTTTGCGGTGGCATTGATACAAGAAAAATAGATAAAAATAACCTTTATTAATATAATTATTAATTATTATTTGCATACACGTGGTGGATCCAGCTTTACTGTCACTTCGTATTATCTCAAATTATTCAAAATTAAATATTTATTGTATAGAATATTATTAAGAGTAACTAATCTAAGCTTCTTGATTTTTGTTGGAAATAAATTCAGAAGTATTGGGAGGTTGACGTTTAAGAGGCTTCTAAAAAAAAGTAGAAGATACTGATTAGAGTATATTTTGATTTTGACTAAGAACTTGAGCTTTTTGATGACCATTTCGTGAGCCACATCTAGTCTAAAAGAATTCATCTGTAAATAATATCTCGAATTAGAAATCGGAAGAATATGACGCAAGGTATACAGAACTAGCGTAACGGTCGCGGAGGTGCGGAGGTAAACAGCTGTCACGTCACTCATGTGTCAGTAATTTTTAATTCCACCGGATATACAGATTATTATTGGAACTGTTACAATGTTCGCATGATAGAATCTATGATAGTTCTATCACAGCTTCGTAATGTGCAAGAAAATATCCAAATATGATTTTGATGATGATATAAATCTTTTGATTTATATCATTTTGAAATAATATTATTAAATTTATAAATAAAATATATTATTTATAAATTCATTCATTAAAATAAAAAATTCAATTATTATATTATAATTATAAAAAAAATATCTGCAATATAATAAAAATAATAATGTTATCACTGAAACATATACGATGCTCTAGGATATTTTTTTATTCTCGTAAATTAATAAATTTAACAAACATGTGATAAACAAAAGATAAATTTGGCATATTACTCCATAAAAGACTATATATGTAAAATAGTAAAATAATAAGAGTAGTACTTTGATTTATATGCAAGATAAATTTTTAGATATTTTTAATAAACATAATTATATAAATTGTTAAAGAGTTCTCAGTTTTTTCCAGTTAATCTCGGTACAACCTACATTCCAAAACCGTGGTAGCTGAGTCAACACTGTAACATGCCGATTCAAAAGTACTTTAATGAGCCTACTTCACTATCGAATATTTTAATTTTGATTATTATTTTAAGTGTAAATTTTAAAAAGCACGCAAAAAAATTTAAATCAAACTGCGATCATTGTAGAACAGTCGAATATAATCAAATACGTTCGATTTGCGCGTTTTCGTTTACCTCCCGTAATGTGTTTACGGGCGCGCGGACACCTGACTGACTTCCGATGTTTACACCGCTTTGATGATGTTAAAATAAACGAGTCTTATTTAAATTCGAATACATAACGCAACCGATTCTCGTTTAATTAATGAACTGATGATGAATTTATGAGATATATAAGTATATATTTATTATTGAAATATGTTGCTAGACTAGCAAATGGCTGGTGGTTAGTGATCACCACTGACTATAGACGTTGACAATTTAATCAATATTGACCATCCCTTACATCGTGCGTCACCAATGCGCCACCAATCTTGCAAACTAAGATTATGTCCCTTGTGCTGTACGCTCATTACAGGCATCGATTCAATATCTTTAAGACAATTGTATTGTATCACATCGTCATAGTCTTGTTTAGTTGTTCAAATCTATTCATGTTTAAAATTAATATTTTTATTTTAAAAAAGACCACTAAAAATTTAAAATTCAACAATTTCAAAAATAGAACATTAATCCGCGTATCACATTGGGGCTATTAAAAAAAAACAATAATCCTATAACCGCAATACGAAATAGCTTTAAGAAGCCGGAGATTACGTTTAATATTTATATGAAACGTTTATTGTGACATGTGCCATAAGACGGGGACAACACTGCCAATTTGCATTACGCCGTACTCACTGATAAAGATTCGTTCACACTTACTTGCGACGGAAACGATTTGTCTTACCGTTCCGCTGACGTCATTATTTCATTCGAATTTCAATTAATTGTCAAGTATAGACTATGCTGATGCCATATGATACTTATTTATGATTTAAACTCTTTTTTTGTAATAGGTCGGCAGTGCGGCAAATGGGTCACCTGATGATAAGTGGTCACCACTGGCCATAGACATTGATGCTGTTATAAATATTAACCATCCCTTACTTTGCCAATGCGCCACCAACCTTGGAAACTAAGATATTATGTCCCTTGTGCCAGTGTAGTTACACTGGCTCACTGATATATTGTGAGTAAATTTATGATAGTCACATTATCTTAGACGATTCATAATATTTATTAGCACTTGTCCGCTTTGCTTGCACGTTGTTCATATAACCTATTCCATTAATTTATTTACGAAGGTTTTCATAATATAATAAAACTAAATTGAATAGACCCCCACTTAAATTTATAGCAGTCATCTGCATTCTGTTACACTTATTACCATGTTCCTAAATTGTTGGCATTCATTCTTTACGTAATTTAAGTAATTCATATATCGAATAACGAAACTTAGAGAAGAGATGTGTAAAAGAAATGATTTTGAATTTCATATAACAGTCGCAAAATATATTCCACAGTGTGCCCGTACCCTAATAGCGTTGAAAACTACCTAACTCCTATTTCGATCCGTGAGCCAACCTAATCTCCGGCGCCCACGGTCAGTTTGTTTGCATTTTTTCATAATGTTGTTAGTTTTGGATGGTACTATGATAAAAATATTTATTAGAAACAAGTCACAAAAGTTCCTCTAAGTTCCGCACACGGAAAATGATGACATAACAATAGCTGTATATATTATATTGTATAATAACATTTGAAATAATTAAATTAAATAAATTATTTTTTATTAATCAATTTATAAATAAAATGAATTTATTTATTAAGAGGATTTTCAGCGATTCTTCAATTGTGATTTGAAGTCGCTTAAAGTGGTTTCATAATATTTCAATCCCTATTACTAGGGTCAAGTTGCTAGAAAACATTCATCTTAATGAAAAGGTACGAAATCGGACAACTGCTAATTAATTTTTGTGAGAATTTTCATGACGGTGAATAAATAATTATGAAACACTGATGAAAATCTAGCACATTGGCATCCTACCTCGCATTGGAACAGCATGGTGAAATGAGCTCCAAACCTTCCTCTTTGAAAAGAGTAGAACCATAGCATAATAATATAATCTCCTCCAAAACTCTTAATCTAATTAATATTGTCCATGTAGGCAATTGTTTTAATAATTTCAAAATGTTATTCTTATAAATATTTTTTAACACGGAACCCAATTTCAAAACCTTGTACATGATAGATTGCGGTTTAAGTGCTTTATTTCAGTCGATGATATTGTTTTGTCTGCGCAGGCGCCGTTCGTGTAAGGTGTGGAAAGTCCGCGCCTACAAGTAAGCCGTTTGACGATTGAAATCTCATACGCTTTGATCTTTGAAGATTATAAATCTTCTGTTTATAAAACTTTATGGAGCGCTAATTGTGAATTTACATAACACTTCAACTAAACCGAGAAAGTTAAAAAGTTAACATTTAAAACTTCGATGTACCTTTTTGATGCACAAAACAAACTGAAAAACACTATCAGGTAAATACATAGCTGTTTGGTTAAGAGATTCTGGTGATGATTATAGCGTTCGTATATACATAAACGTTTCGGTATAGGTATTTATATGAATACAGTTTAGTATAAATAATCATAAAAGTATATATTTATAATTACATTTATAATTTTGGTTGTCTCATGAGTTGGATTAAACACACAAATGAATTTAAAAACTGATGTGTGCTCACCCGGGCTTGAAACTACAATCTCCGATAAAATTACTAGTGTTCTTAACTCGGCTCTATGCAGTAATAAACAAAATAAGATTCACAATAGCAAACATATACGAGCATATATATATAAGACAGTTATAATCAGTCTTTCGATTCAATAAAAAATGAAGAAACATTTTTTTTTATTGCGTACGATCGTCATATTAAACGAAGGTATGAGTTCATTAATATCACGTCAATGTCAATCAGAAGATTAGAATATGTATAATACCAATGGAAAGTCTAGTATTCATTAGTACGACACATATAAATATTGTCCGTGTATTGTTAATCGCGTGTGTCGACACGACAGGTGTTGACGCGGCGCTGATGTGACGGGAATAGTCTGCCACAGTGTAGTTAAGGTGATTATATTATTTTAAGGGACGGTAACTGGACAATATATTCAAAATTCAAATATCGAATGGTAATTTGAGGTGACTTCTCTTTTGGCGCGATGTGTCTTTTTTCAAGGTCGAAGACTATGACGTTTCTATATTATGCGCCGTTTGAGTAAAACTTTTAAGAAGTAAAAAGGTTTAAATTGTGCAAAGTGTACTAAGAGTTAAACATGTTTTTTTTTTTACTTTTTTAAGTTTTAAATTTAAACACAAAAATAACTGAGTAAATTTTAAAAACTTGTAATGACAGTTGGCCTTTGAAGTTATTTTTTTTTAATATTTCCATTGCTATATTTTAAGTCGTAATGAAATATTTGCCGCTTTTTTTAATGATGTACCGTTCTGAAAACTACTATGTTACTGATATGTTTTTCTTATAATTTTGTATATGCAATATATACGTGTCATACCTTATATAAAGTTTTTTCTGAAGTAACTGCTTGGGTATAAAAAATAAAGTTATATTTGTCATAAAAATTTACATAAGTAATAACTCTCAATAATTTTACTAGTAGTACCTACTTTTTAAATTTAACCCTTTTAAACGAAACTTTAATATAATTTAATTTTAATATTACTCAAAACCTACAAGAACATGAATAGTATAACTCATGTTCTTGTAGAACTAATAGTCTTAAACAGTTGTATTATTTAGATAGTAATGCAACGTCTATGGGGCGTATCATCGCGACAGGTGCTGACAGAAATAGTTACGAAACGGGAAGGTGTGAATATACTATGACGTTAAATACGCGTAAACGTTTAAATGATATTATTATGTAATTCGTGCCGAGTTACTGAGCTAGTCGATATAGCCCAGTAAATATAATTCGGGCTTAGAAGTCAAAGTTGAGGGTTCAAATTCGGATACGTACCTATTGGTATTCATGCATGCAGACTCATTAGTATTCGTGTACTTAAATTGTGATTAATATATAATATAAATTTTGCATGAAAACTGGCTGTTAATGTCTATATTTACCAACCGATACAAGAGGCACTTGTCCAACAGTGGAACATAACGGTTTGGCTGAAAAAGAAAAATCAGAACAAATGCCAGCAAATCAAACAGTCATTCAATAGTTAATAACACCAAATCTAGTTAATACTGGTAAATAAAAAAATATTTGTATAATTATACTTATTCAAATAATATACTTGTAACGTAAAAAAACAACAACTCGACTTGTTGTACTTGGACTCGACTTAAAGTTATTCAAGGTTATTTTTCAATGTAATTATTTACTAATACCTAAAATCAATTGTAGTGAAAGGTAATTTGTTAAGAACATTAGCCTGTATTACCTATCGTTTTCAAAACAAATAATTTGGTAACCGAATTTGGTATCAGATGCGTAGTTTCTGTATTATGCCATTAAACAATTGAATTTTCAAACCAAACATTCCGCTCATACGTAACCGATTAATGGCGTAAACATGATAAAGGCAATAGATATTTTAATAAGCAATAATGTCATACCTAACCTAAACACGCAGGCAGCCTGGGCTCTGCCTAAATTGCAATTGTGCGTGAATTACAGCAGCGATTACAACGTTTATGAGGGAAATAGTCAGACGCACGTGTGCTAGCATATTGATTCCGAATTATAAGCAAATAGCGGGGAACTTGGCGTTTAGCCAGCGCACTTGCCAAAACGTCAGGTGACCACGCTATTGGCTAGATAAATATATTTTCGGCGGACTCATTAGTGCACCTTCTTAGGTTATCGATCCCAAGCTACTGGAATCAAACCCAGGGTCAGGAAAATTAAAATCCATTAGGTTTCTCCGTTGACAAATTTTCAGTAGCCACCAATCTTGAGGTTTCGGCAATTAGGCCAGCTAATGGTGGTCACCACCGCCCATAGTCAATGGTGCTGTAAGAGATTTTAAGTAATTCTTCATAAAATATAAAATTGTCGCCAGTGCACCAGCAATCTTGGAAACTAAGAAGTTATGTTGTTTAATTAAACTAGCTCACTCTTCCATCAAACTGGAACACAACAACACTAAGTGGTACTGTTTGGCTGTTGAATAAAAGATAAGTGGGTGCTACCACTAAATGAAATAAGTAATAACCAGAAACCTTATCTTACCAATATTAAAAATGAAAAATTAAAGTACGGATGACGAGATCTCTGTTACTCACGATCACGCCAGAACGGCTGAACGGATCTGAATAAAAATTGCCACAGAGATAAAATACAGTTAGTGTAGAATTAAGACAAACTTCACTTTTTATACTGTGAAATTGTACCTACCCTCCACCCTCAAACGCGGGAGAAGACGGCGTGGAAAGTAGTCTCTTAATAAATGTGAAATTCATCAATAATTATGGTCACCGTACACAAACGTAAAACGGTACAGTTCGGTACAGACTATAATTCACAGGTAATGTTGTTTATGATTGTTGTATAATATGCTTCGTTTAACTAACACTTTGATATCGACTGATCTCCTAAACTTAAGATGCTGGAACCGACTTTGTGGTTCGGACAATAGCTCTCGTTGGAAATGTTATTTCTGATCGAGAACTTTTAATGAACTCTATATTAAAAATATTATTATTATGAGCTTGTAAAATGCGAATGTAATATTATTTATAGACACACATAGTACACATAGTACTTTTAAATTAAGGAGAATTAATAATTGATTAATGTAAGCTTGTGATACTTCATATCACATAGAACTATAGAGATACACATATCCTCAGTGAGTCGAGGTAGCTCAGAGTTAGGGCACGTAGCTCTTATCCGAAGGTTCCAAATTCAAATTAGACAGAAAACACTGAATTTTCACGTGCTCAAAAATGTTGTTTATAAGTCATTTTATGTTTGGTGGCCTCACTTTTAATGTTCTTTCTAAACTAAAAACTCATATACATATCCTTAATTGTACCTGATTATCCAGAAAAGTTAAAAGAAATAAAAAAAAGTGTTTAAATTACTTGCATATAAAGAGTTAATCAGGATTGCTGACATCGTTAAAAAAAATTCTGGTTTAATGTTCAATAAATTTTATTTCTGTCACTGTAGATTGAAATATTCCCACACAACACGGTCGTGTTGTACATACATACATACTAATTTCGTTTAAATATAGACAAAGTATTTCGTATTTTTTCTAGAAGATCTTTTATTTTACAGTTTACAACACGTGATTCTTAACATGGTCTAAGGTATAAAATCTGTCTTCGTCAACGTACAATATTTGCACATTGCTTAATTTAAAGTATCAATAATATGTGATTAATATAAAAATTAAATAGCTAACAATTTAAAAAAGTTTTAAGGACAATGTGTGATAAGCCACTTTGAAATTACATACAAGTGCAAAAAGACGAATATTGATTACGAAATATTTCATTACATGCCCTTGTAAAAACTAAGATAAATCTTTTCCAAACGAGCATCTATTAAAATTAAGAGAGGAATGTTTTTATTAACAGAGATAATTCCAAGTCCGGAAATCACAGCGAGATATTTTAATAACGCTAAACAACGAGCTGACGTCGTTTCCGTTACGGCTAAAACGAAAAATTGGGAATTTGTTAAGATGTCTGAGCCTTTGATTTGATTAAATGGATAATTATTTTATTAATCAGGCTACTTCTTTTAAATTCTTTTCGTGGTATTTTTTATTTACTTTTACAAAAAAAGATAGAATCAACGATAAAGATTTATTTACTTTTTAGAAAAAAATATTTTCCGATATTTTATATCTATTTCTATTATTTAATCGATAATATCTAAAATCGATAGTAACTGCAAAACACAAATGAGGTAATGTCAGGAAGTGCATATTCATCATCTATGTTTATAAAAAAGAATCCCTATATTGCTTGTTGATTGGTTATGGAGTTTCATAACTTAAGAACGACTTTACTGTTTTCATTCATCTTTTTGTATGTTTTCTAATATTGTATTGTAAGCCACCATTTTCGTTGCCGTTCTAATATGGAAGTGAGCCACTAAAAATATATGCAGTTGCACCGGTGCGAAGCCGGGGCAGATCGCTAGTTGACTATAAAAATATAAAGTGCATCACTATGAGTTGGGTCTCGCTGTATATATCACAACTGAAATAGGATCTTAGTTCTTATAGAAAACAGCAAATGAAAGAGTAGATATCCGTATTGTTATCCTTCTTAAATAATATATAAAATGTGCAAGTGTGTTTAATTATTTTTTGTTACGTCACGTCTCAACAACTCCATCGATGATCATGAAATTTTGCATTCACAACAAGACAGTTTACATACGCAGACGAATCCGCAGGTGGAAGCTAGTTTAATAATATAGCTCATTATCTAGAGTCTAGCTGTAGCATCCGCACACGGGTCTTATTGCAAAATACTCGATACTGTCGCTCGTTGCTTGCTTATTGAGAAAAAGGTCGAGATGACAGCGCTTCGATAAACTTATATTTTTTAAATTGCTTGTTTTATATCGAATACTAGCGACCCGCCCCGACTTTGCACGGATGCAATGCTTATACTAAATATACTATGCAATGTCTCACAACAAATTTACAGTTTTTCAGTCATTAGACAATACAAACCGCTATGTCCCTGCGTTTTAAATCTGTAATATCTTCGAAAATATTCATTAAAATTTTTAGCATTAGCATTAGCAGCCTGTAAATTTTCTCACTGCTGGGCTAAAGGCCTCCTCTCCCTTTGAGGAGAAGGTTTGGAGCATATTCCACCACGCTGCTCCAATGCGGGTTTCATATAAATTACATGCTTTAAAAGGCCATATTGATTTATATTAAATGCACAATATATTTAAGGTACTTAATAATAAGGATTAATGCTGTTTTGTATTGCTTGAATACAGCATTAATCTTTATTAAATAAGCCATTATTTCTCGTAAAAAGTGAAGGATAATATTTGGTTATTGTGGGCTGTCCCTAAGAGAAACTTCTCCTTTGATAGCAACTAACTGGCTTCTATTGTCAAGGTACGAGACTACCCAACGCAATAGGTCACCTTGGATACCATATTGCTCAAGTTTAGTGCACAGTATTTTATGATCAACTCTATTAAACGCCTTAAAAAAGTCAGTATAGATGAAGTAACTGTAACCGCTTGCCAATAGCGCAGCACACGTAATTTTTGTTCTCTAACAAATTCGAGCAAGTAGACCGATGCTTAATAATTCCGTGTTTTTTAGGTGGGATAAATGGCTCGATGTGGTGATATAACGCATCGTAAACAATTGACTCAAATATATCAGATATTTCGATATTAACAAATATATAAATGAACAAGTGTCTTAAACGAAATCTATATTTACTGAGAAATATAAACTTCTGTCCACAAATTACTGAGAGCGATGTCTCTGTCAAATTTATTAATACCGCCGTCTTTATCACCTGCATCTAGTTCATTTTAATATTGCGCAGCGATACTGCTAGCACCTGAATTTATATGACACGATTTAAATTTTGATACTCATTACTTGTCTAGTTTTCCTATATTATGTGTTATTATTGGTATTCAATCTATTTAATGTTGATAGAGTTCGTAATTGCCGAAATGTTAAGCAAATTGCTTAGTCAAATTATTAAATTAAAACTGGCGGAAGGAAAACGTCGTTAGAAAAAATGCATGTTATGGATGAATATTACATATGTATCTCGCAGTGGAGAGGAAACCTTTGCCCAGCACTGGGACATTTGCTTACTGTTTGCTTTACTTTATGATTATAAAATGAAATTGATACTAGAATATGATAATAACTATATAGTGTAGAGTTTAGTTTAAGCAAAGTAATATATATTTATTTGGGAAAAGTTTTATAGAACTGATGGAAGTATATGACTAGACTACTAGTAGACTAAACTTTCTTAAATGTCTCTAAATATATAAATATTTAGAGACATATAAGAAAGTTTATATGGGTGGTCTGTTTTATTGTCAATTAAGTAATGTTTGCGGCCGGCGCCTGCGCACGAGTGTGTAATGATTCAGCTGAAAGTAACGAGTTTACATTTAAGGACAATGAGATGTTGTGATGTTGATTTAAATAAAGAGCTTGAATGGAATTAACGTTCTTTAATTTTTGTTTATGTGAATGATAACTATGTATATGCATTGGTTTATACGTCTTTTTTTTAATGGATATTTTAAAGACTGATTGTTAATGAGTCACCAAAATGGTACTTACATGGTCCCTGTCCTGAATGGACGCTAGCACTATAAGAAATACAAGTCTAACATTAAGTGGAACCTTTGTGGTAACCAAATGAATGAACATATAATTTTATTGTTTTCGTAAACAATGACCTTTCCTTTTAATGACGTTTCTCTGAACAACGCCACCTAGTGATCACTTGAGAAGTGACCGTTTTATGAATCGCACTGACAAAGTCGCAATAAATTTATGTATTTTGATTCTGAATGCGGCTATAAAAACGTTATTGCGTCTGATCATTCATTGCATGCGTGTATACTATGTAACAATTTTAATGTTTGTTTGATACAAATCAAAGGGGCGTTTGTAAATTTTATAACCGAGAGCGCTCGTAAATTATTCTCGTACAAATGGTATATTCGTAATGGAATACAGGTGTATGAGTATTTTATGTCACATATATCTTAAAGACATAAAAATAAATAGTACGTAGAGGCAATTGAAAAGTTGGCAATGATTTGTTGGTAATTAAACAGAGAGTAAAAGTTTCAAGAAAATCTTTAACAAATAACACCCTGTATTATTATCCTTCCTTCTGATAGAGGAGCTAATGAATTTTGCTACAAATTGTAAATGAAGCTTTCCTGGCTCCATTCGGCGCATGATGTCTGTCCAAGCCTTTACCAATGATTGTAGTTTCGAAACACGATTAGGACAATATATTTACATCTGGTTAATTTATGTTTATATTATTCTCCTAGTTAACGAATACATCGCAAGGACTTCCATGTAGGATTTATATATTTTTTTTATTTTATTGACGTAAGCTGAATAGTTAAAATTGTGGAAATGAGTTAACAATGAACCAACAACGCTTGTTTTTCATATAATTCAAAATATGTGGACGCGTATTAACACAATTTGTAACAACAAATTCAGTCGCATGTATTATTCGACCTTGTTATAGTTTAAAAATAGTCACTTTATGACAAATTCCTGTGTAGCGTGAGGGAATGCAGTTAGGTAGGGCTGACCATGATCATATATCAGTTTTTATACGAGCACTTTACTCTTAACGTCATTTGTATGTATAATTTAGCTTTAAGATTTAGGTTTTAAAATTTAATTAGTTACCTCTCTTTTGTTTTGTTTGTTATATTTATTTAAATATTTGTTCTTTTTTATAAATTTCTCCTGTAATCGATTGTACATAGTTTTAATTTAATGTAAAGATCCATATCAATAAATAAATCTATGTCTCCTTGGACTAGTGGCTAGTTGTTAAGGTTTGGATTTTAGAAAAGAGGTGAGGTTATACTAAATTATAGTTATTCTATTACGAAATATTCAGTAGCTGCTAGATTTCAACACTAGAGATCAACACTACTATGACAATATACTTCAGTGTATATAAGTGTTGGTTTAGTATTGATTTTACTATTGACCTATGCTTTTATAAAGGAAACTAAATATCCTTGTAAGTAATAGATCCATTAAATCGTAACATCTAACTAGTCTACACTGCACAAGCCATCACATTTTTACAGTTAAATGACAAATTGACAACCCTAGTTGCAGGTGAATTAGATTCGTTGTAGTTGCAAGATAATTAGCAAATTTAAAATTAGAACGTTTGAGTTTTCATATTAACATTTTGAACTAATGTGTCCAGGGAAAATGCTTAAGAATAATACTTGTAATATGAACGGACATAAAGAATGTATATAATTAATAAATAATTCGATAAAAACTCTATTAAAGAAGAAAGTGTAAATAAACGAGACCGTTTTAAATATAGGTGATCTAATTTGTATTGTAAAGAATAATGAAGTACTTGAAAACTTCATGACCTTTAGTAACATCATCGTAATTTAAGCCGGAAGACGTCCAATGCTGGACATATGGCTTCCCGTCGTTCTCTCATTCATTCTATGGTCAGTCAACTTTCTGGGGCTTGCCCACGCGTCGTTTTCCATTTCGTGGTCGCCACTCGAAAACATCTTAGCCCCATTAATTTTGTTAACATATTAATTTATAACCTATGCATAAGATTCTCTCATTGGCTTCTCAATTGTTGCTCTATTGATAAAGTAAAATACTTATTGCTGTCCCAGTAATGTTTATCACAAATGTGGCGTGGCTTCAACCGACATAAGTAGGTTTTCACGTAATATTTTCACCGTCGAGTACGATATGAATTATAAACACATGAAAATTGAGAGGTGCTTGTCTTGCTTCGATAGGGAACATTTTCTATATACTTTACTTCTTTTCATTAATATCACAATAGCTGGATAATGGTGTTGATTAAGTGATTATTGGTCAATTTCTAATTTTTCTTAAATTTACTGCGATTATATTGGACGGTGAAAATATACTAATTGGGATCATCTTAGAGTTCTTGCAAAAAATATTTACATTCGAAATCAAAAGCGTTTCATGTAAAAATGTGTATTTTAATCATTTTTCATTCACGAGCCATTGGTAACCGATGAAACAGAAATAAATACTAAATCTTGCGACTTTAGGTGACTCACCGAAAAGTAATTTTGATACAAATATTTCTTTGTGCACTCCTTTGTGATTATTTCTGAATCCGGTGGCAGGTACTGAATGTGACACGTGTATGCATGTATTAGTTACAATGAACCAAATAAGTACGACCCACCTGGGTGTTAGCTGCAGTCCATTTCAAACCTTACAACAATAGGTCTATGCCTTCAATTCAAATACACTTGTATAAATATTTCAGTAGAACTTCAGTTGAAGGTTAGGCTTTGAAATTCGAAGTTGCTTAATGATTTTGTACTTTAACTCTAATTGATAGAATACAATTTAAATTTATGAAATTTATTGACTGATTCACGGTGTATTTTAAACGAGTTGCCGAGTTAGGTGTGAAACTTCTTTGTCTTTTTATGTGGGTCAAATTGGTCTTAGCGGATTTCTTTGTGTAACAGTGACAGATTTACTGGTCTCTCCTGTGTCGGGTGTAGGAATGCGTTTCAACCTGGGTATTTAAGGAAATGACTGGTTGATCAATGTGTCCAGTTCCACATATTCGGTTGTTAGGGATTTTTTATTCGAGAAATTACTGCGAAGTAAATTACATTTAAATAAGATGGAAATCTTTTCAGTTTGTAATTTTTAGGGTATTTATATTTTACTCTTTATTATAAAAGTTTAAGCTTTTAATAAAAGTGTAACGGTTTGTCTGAATCTCATTAAAAGTGAAACAAATTATTTATAACTGCTCTACTAAAAAATAAGTATATCATATATACTTATTTTTTTATAAAACGTATGTAGGCTTACGTTCCACATTATACAGCCTCATATTGTCTATATAGAGTAACCTTAATTTTCACGTATAATATAGCTACTCGTAATTCATATAAGCCGACTTCAGCATCAAAAATGTTCTATTCGGATAGATTAGATAAATTTATGTGTGGATATTAGGTTAGGTTAGATTATTTCTTACAAATCATTCTATAGTTTCTGAAATTATGAGAAATGTCCAATTTACTAATCCCACTAAACATTGAGAGCTCCAATGAGCTAAAGCTAAACCAATGTTTATGATGACGTCATCGTCTCATAACGACCAATGGCCATTCAGATAAATTCAAATTAGTAATTCTATTAAAAGCAAATATTATTATAAAGGTAACGGATAAATACAATTATGTTTGAATAATTTTATGAAGTTCGCTCTGTCAAAAACGAATACTTACAGTGTCGATTAGCCTGCTAAATGTGAAATGTCCACGATCCAGGTCAAGAACGTAACATCCGTTAGACATCACTCCTTGTAAATATTACCTAGTAATTATTATAGCCACTAACGAAGATAGTTACAAATATCTCGTATTCAAATCTAAATTCAGTCACAATTACCTGAAAGTGTTCGCTCTTCATTGCGTGTTAACCTTAATAATTGTTACAATCGTTAATGCTTCAGAAGTATTGGATTACGGGTTGTGGATTGGAACGAAAATCTGTCGATAATAGTACGTAGGTATTGCATTAGTATTAGTTTTCGAATGTCCATCCGTCACAACAGTGTTGTCATATCCGTTCACTGTTAGTGCACGTGTCAAAATTTCTACAGAAGCTGTCTGCAAGTTAATATATTGTACTGTTAACTATATTGTAAATTATCATTAATCCTATTTTTTTTATCATCCATCACACATATCATAAATAATTCCCATTTATTTAAACTAATAATTACTATAAAACTGTTTAGACTATTCAGTTAAGATTTAATTTTCAAAATCATATAGTTTAATTTATTTCACACACGAAAAACATAAATAACAAATGCTACATTAGTGCGACTAGAAAATGTTAAAAATAACCACTTTTCAAAGATGAAACCGCCCAACCCACAATTCTGTTTCGCGTAAAGAATCGGAAACTTTAGATCAAAGCTTACAAGCAGGGCGTGTCTAATCACCTCTATCCGTTACGAGTAGAATTTAGTGCACAGGTAACAAGAATGGCCTTTGAAATGGAACGTCACTTCGTAACGTCGTCAAAAATAACCAAGAAAGTTTTTGCAAGTCTTTACATGGCACCAACTTTTGTTTCAATTTCGTGCCCAATCAACTCAAATATGTCCAACATATTGTTATTAAGATTCTTTGATTTTCAGACTATCGACAATTGTTCACACTTTTCGTTTGTTACTTAAGATAATTACAAAATCTATGTTATAAACATATATCGATTACGTATGGTCGATAATCGATTATGGAATCAGAGATCTCAAGCCTCTTTGATTCCATGACCACAAATACAACGTAATTGCCAATACAAATGCCCGTTGTTCGGATGAGATCATCAGATTTCTGATGAGAACCTTTTTGACGAGATCGTCGAACCAACGTTCTTTTGGTCTGTATCTTGCTCCTTGTCCACACCTTTGGCAGTTCCACTTTATTGGCCGCTTAGTCTATCTATTGTCAGATGTTTGTGCCCAAATGTGCGGGACATTTCCACTTCTGATGTTACGCCTCTATACATACATTACATTAGCAGCCTGTTAATTTACCACTGCTGGGCTAAGGACTCCTCTCCCTTTGAGGAGGTTTTGGAGCATATTCCACCACGCTGCTCCAATGCGGGTTGGTGGAATAATCATGAAAATTCTAATGTTTTTTTTTTTAAGAAATGTTACTTAGAATGAATACACTTACCTACTTATTTTTGTTACAAAGGGTTCGAAACATGTTGTCTTTTTTAATAAATTTATCTAGCTCATAGTAACCATAGAACATTTCTAGAAGTTTCTGAATATTATCCTTGTGTAGTCTCGTTACATACGAAACTTATTTTTTTTTTTTTTATATTAAAATAGTTACAACATCAATTTATCCTGAACACGTAAAATTAAAAACTGACATAAATAACACACGAAGTGAATTGTATACATAATTGACATTAAAATAAAAACATAAACCAAACGAACCCATATAAAAATATTAAATCTAATTTTAAAACTAAATTATATATATAATTGAAATTAAAACGTAACAAAGTTGGAATAATAATTTGAAAAGTAAATTATAAAATCGAATAAACTCAAATATTTTATCAATCCAATGAAATTTTGCGGAGAGAATTTAGAACTAGAACTTGTAAAATTGTACGTACAATCAATATAAAATAAACTTTCAAACATTTTGCACGTCGTCAAAAACGATATGTTATATAGATTTTGACGTATCGCTTTACTTTCTGCGAAGAATCGAAAGGACTTTTGTACTAAAGACGACAAGCTGGGCGTACCTAATTACTATACTAACCGCTGTATGTTATTTTTAGAAAACAGGTAACGAGAATTTCATTTGAAATGCAATATTTCCGCTCGTAACGATACATAGAATAATATTAATGTCTACAGATCATTTCTACATCCAAAAGATTGTCCTCTGAGAGGAAAAATTTTAAAATCATCGCTAAAATGTTCGTATACAGTTGTAACTACAGAGATCAATATCTTAAATCAGCGTTGAATGTTATTAAAACTGGAATTAAATATATGAGTAAACTTAAAGTTATGATAGAAACAATCGCTTTGGATCAAATAAAGATTAATAGGTGTCTTTCAATATTCATAGAGTTTATTTGTTTTGAAAATAACTTCGGTCAATAAAATAGACCAAAATAAAAATAATGTTTATATTGGTTTTGGTAATTTTCAAATGGCTTTAAAATATGCCGTTATTTTATTGAGACAAATACTTAAATTAACGGAAAAACGTGTCTGATTTTTATATACTCTAGAACGAATCTCTAAATAGATTGACGCATTAGAACGTCGATATTTTACATATTTTATGTTGATGTTATATATACGTCCGTTTCTGCGTCTGTCTGTTAATTTATATACAATTTTATTACCTGGATTTAATGCATTAGTTTTATTAGTTTATGTATATGTGACGATTAGTATTTATAAATAAAGTGAAGCATCTTGTTTTATTTTATTAATACTCTGAATAACGATTTTTGATAATGGAACTCTGTGGCACATTTTCATGCCACCAATGCGATGGCATAAGCACGTAAGATGCAAATGGGTTGATATTCTTATACAGTCAGCATTTCTTTCGAAACTATAGATTGATAGAACACGTAGACTTTAATTGCTAGTTTCAAGTTCAAACCCGAATGAAACTCTTTTGGTCTTCTTCAATGAATCCAGAACCAAGGAAAAAAATTAACGGATAATTTCGTCAAATTTTTTAATTATTTACAATTTTCATTTTATTAAACCTGGGGACAATCGTTTCAGTTCCAAAGTGCGCCATTTATTAACACGGTAACGGTAGCAGTCCAAACGAAATTTCCATAACATAGATTTTTTTTTAATTTACAAATAGATGACGTCTATAATGTGTTTTGGTATCTCGTTGTCAAAGCTGCCTAATACACCTTTATGCAATTTAGTCGTCAAGGACTAGTATTTTAATATAGAAGACAATTTCCCGTCAAAATTGTAGACAAATAAATTTATTTAAGCGTTCTATAGACGGGAAGTCAAAGGTTGCACCGCATTTTCCCCAAGGAAAACTCTAAACAAAAATAATGTACCCTGCCGATGTCTTAAATCTTACCCCACATCTAGTTTTAATGGCATTTAAATGAGCTTTTTATTTACCCTGAGAGTTAAAACTGTACCTTCCTCGCTTTAAAGGTAAGAGTTTGTGGAAATGGTTTACTTGTAACGGTATTTACAGATAACTTTCGTTGTACTAATTTATCAAGATTCAACAAACAATATTGCTTCGTTTAATGAATTATTGGAATCTAGATGTTTCTGTTACTAGTTCTTAGTCTAGTTTATTTAATAAATAATAAAATATTCCATTTTCATATTTTATTAGAATCCGTTTTTCGAACGAATCGAAACACGAAACATTGGTGAATAATGTTGAAATAGCATGAATAATTTAATTGTTACCGAATTTCGAGTTAATGTTTTTAATTGGGTGTATGAAGATTTTTTCCTTGTACTTTCTATGTATATATATTATTATTATTTGTGAGAGTATAATTAATTTCCCGTTATTCTGATAATCACGTCTATCCTGCGTTCTTTTAAACTGAACTTTATATATTTACACCATATATGGACACAAAGTAATTATAAAAAACACACGAAAATTGTGATGTAGAATAATAATAATCAAAAATTATAATGAATTTATATAAAAGATGCGAAACTGAGTTACAATGCAAGGAACTATCTTAAAATTGATAAATACCGCTCATTATATAAATTGTGCGGAATCATATAAGTGGTAACATAACAAACGTGCGATAAAAGCAAATCTATGGATGTATTATTTAAAATAACAGCCCATTAATGTCGCACTGAACCGCATACTGCTCTAATGAGATATATCATTTAATATTACTAAATATAATTCCTTTACAATACCTATGCTGTTATGATCTTCATTAGGAAACTATCTTTATTAAACCTCTATATCGATGGTCTAGTGGCTAATTTATAAAGCTACAGTTTCTGAGTTCCGATGTTCAAAACCGGGGTCGGCCTGACTTTTTTTTAATTAAATACCTGCCAAAAACAGGCAGGAGGCTCACCTGATAGAAAGTAACTAGCAACGCCTATGAATTTCTGCAACATCGCTGGGGTGTGCAGGTGCGTTGCCGTTTATTGAAGAATGAGTCTTCTCTTGAACTTTCATAATTTCGTATCATATATAATCGTAAAGACCGCCGACGAAAGTCAATTCCACAGAGTGGTTGTGTAAGGCAGAAAATGTCTAAAAAAGTATTTTTCCGATTGTTAGAAAGTTATTCTATTATTCTATCAAAATATTTTCAGTAACAGTTCAGAGTTTGTCAATAAGTGTTTACAAACGTTTGCCTCAAAATGTACGTCAAACTATCGGTCCTGCGCCTAAATTCTTTCTGGTCGTTTTGGATTTGTTTACCTGTCGGATTTGTATTTCATGGCACTTGTGTTTTATAATGTATTTTGCGCAGTTTACTTGTATGTCATGTAAATGGCTAATATATTTATTATTGCATATTCATAGATAAACCTAGTACTGACCCACTAAGTCATTTAGTCATCGCCATACCTAACTGCTTAATAAGTTTTGCAAAAAAGATTAAAATTTTCTACGAAAAGTTTTTTGGTACACGAAAGAATTTCTGAAATACCTACTATTCTATATTGTGTGCCTACTACATTGCTTCTATATTTTTCTGAGTATTAATATCTTTTAAAAATCTTGTTTCTTCAGCTGTCGTTATGTTTCTATCAGCTTGTTGTTGTTGCTTTGGAGTTTGATTTAAAATATGGACAATTGCTTATCGAAAAGTTTATTTATTAGCCATAGATTCATTGTGTGGTAGGGCTTCGTGCAAGTTTATCTGAGTAAGTACCACCCAATCATGAGACATTCTACCAAACAGCAGTACTCAGTATTCTGTGTTCCGGTTCGAAGGGGGAGTGAGTGTAATTACAGGCACAAGGGATATAACGTCTGAGCTCCCAAGGTTGGTGACTCATTGGCAATTAAGGAAAATTTCTTACAGCGCCATTTTCTATGAGCGATGGCGACCACTTACCATCAGACCAATTTGCTCGTTCGCCTTCTTATATAATAAAAAAGCTTCTTTTAGTCTTCGACAGGTATATTAAAGCTATTATTTCTATTATCAACTATATTTCTTCAAAAAATCATCGCATATCAAAATACTGAATACAACAGTTATAAAAAATATATATTATAATTCGGAATCGTTCCGGTACTCTAGATAGAATCTACGCTGCATCCGTTCGAATCCATTGTTAGGTTTCGTTTGACTAAATATAAGGCCGTAGTTCCCGAGGTTCAGAATTCAAACCCGAGGTCGTGCAGTTAAAATTTATTGGGTTTTTATGTCGATAAATTCTAATCACACTGATTGATGTTTAAAGTGTGTACATTCTCGTGCCTAGGAAAGCATATGATGACCTGATGGTCCTGCACCTGTACTCTTTCTGGTAGACCCAGATTCGTCGTCTCATCGGATTATGAGAGTGAGTTAAAAGAGAGTGCACATGTGTGTCACATCACAACCACACTATAATGTGTCCAACGTCGTTGGTTAGTCTCCCCAGGGTTTGATCGCCGTGGCCAAACTCAGTCAGGACGACATTGGTAGTGTTTTTTTTAGTTATATATTTTAACAATACGAAAAAATAATATTTTTATTTTTACGTTAGCTCCACAATAACTGTGGCGCCATCTGTTTCAAAATTTAACGGTGAAAGCTTGATAGCAACCTGCTTAACCCTGATCCAATCACTTGGGTGGGCAGGCGTTATGTCTTTATTACCGGAGTTTAAGAGCGCCTGTTCGACCCCCGGAAGACGAGCCGTGAGTAAACAATTTACGATCGCAACCCGCTTCGTTAAACTTGATTGTAAATCTTTATAGAATATTGTTTGGAAATCTCCAAGTGCTTCCTCGGTGTATTGCAGTCTGAAATAGCGAAGTGTCCAATCCAAGTAATAATTCGACGTGTTATTATTTTGGGAATACTTCGGGAAGCAAATTAAACGCAGTAGATCTTTACATATCTTTAGATACTCTATTGTAACTGTCCTTATAAGGTGCGGATAGCCTGTCCGAAAATTTTTACAACATTAGTACCCATTATAATAACAAATGTATTTTTAATATAACACTGCTTAAGCATTAAGCAAGCTAAGCATTTACCTTTTCACAGTCTGAGAAACCTCAGGTTCTGCAACCGTATGACAATTCACTTCACACACATACTCATACGTGCTAATCCTGTTCATACGTTTAAATAATTACATTAGCTTGATATTTAAAATTTAATTCACACGAGTGTAATATCTAAAATGTAGGTTCGTTAAATATCTGAGCCGGAGATTAAATCAAGTTCAGGAACGTCCTCGCCTTGGGCTGATATTTCCGATTCTGCCCTCCGCATACTTCCCAATGTTTAAGTCGCATTGGAACACAATAGTTTTATAACGGTTACAACAAAAATAGTCATGCTGATTATTAAAAGGATAATAATTTATGTGTACATAAATATACATTTTAAAAGTGTGGAGGACTCTGTGTCAAATCAGCTTTTAGTCGGGTTAGGTTAGAATTATTAAAAATGAAATATATTCAACAATAATAAATATAAAATGATATCTTAAATTTGCCTGTCTTAAATTATTGTTAACCATATCAAAGCAAGGCAATTTACATATGAACACAAACTCCTATATATATCTCCTATGTTTATCATATGATAAAATTAACATTTTTATTACTTTCAGTATATCTACATGTAGAAAAAGTGGAAGTTCTAATAAGGTAATATTTGTACATTCAATACTCTTATAAAATCTTAATAAGTAAAAAAATCTCGTCCGGCATAGAACCAGTACCATTACTTTTTGATGCTGAAGGTAAATACTTTTTAAATAATATATATTGATATAATTAAAAATAAATTCGATTCGATAGGTCCAGAATTTAAATCAATTAATTATTTCTAGCCCTTAATTGATCAAAATGAAATATATCAGGAATGAATTACTCGTATGTTGAAGTATTATATGTATTAAAGATTATATATTGCGTATTAAAGAGCCGATATGGCCCAGTGGTTAGAACACGTGCATCTTAACCGATGATTTCGGGTTCAAACCCAGGCAGGCACCACTGAAATTTCATGTGCTTAATTTGTGTTTATAATTCATCTCGTGCTCGGCGGTGAAGGAAAACATCGTGAGGAAACATGCATGTGTCTAATTTCAACGAAATTCTGCCACATGTGTATTCCGTCAACCCGCATTGGAGCAGCGTGGTGGAATATGCTCCAAAACCTTCTCCTCAAAGGGAGAGGAGGCCTTTATCCCAGCAGTGGGACATTTACGGGCTGCTAATGCAAAAATTCATCTCGTGCTCGGCGGTGAAGGAAAACAACGTGAGGAAACCTGCATGTATCTAATTTCAATGATATTCTGCCACATGTGTATTCCGCTAAACCGCATTGGAGCAGTGTGGTGGAATATGCTCCAAGCTTTCTCCTCAAAGGGAGAGTAGGCCTTAGCTTAGCAGTGGGAAATTTACAGGCTGTTAATGTTATGTAATTTTTTTTAAGTATGATGCTTAATTAGATGAACGCATTTTGTACGTCAGTATACACGTTTATAATCTAAAGATAATCAAGATTTGCACTTGATATGAAATATCTGAACCGGAGATTGGGTCCGACCTCAGCGCCGGATGCGGAGCCCTGGGCGCGTATTTCCTCTCCCGCCGTCCACACACCTCCTGACCATTTGGCGGGTTGAATTGTTTGATGTTGATAAGTGGACCTAAATATACTTTAAAGGTCAGGGAACTTATGTTAATGAAATTGATGTTATAATGTTTACATTTAAAGCAAATATTTAAATATTTTCGGGAAAATCGGAATGATTAAAGAGGATTTTAATATATTATAAGCTAGTAGCACTACACCACCCCCTGACTTTCCACGGGCGAAGGAAACTAAGAAGTGCAAGAAAATATTTAGTTTAAATATATTTTAACGTTTATTTATTTATAGGTTTTTAAGTGATAATACATAATAATATCTAAATTATTTATTTATTAAATAAGAATTATTAACATAAAGTCCTTAACTATATAAAAATAGTCACTGTGTAATTCATGACCGCGTGGAATGGTGGCAAGAATGCTAGCAGCATTTCCCCGTTGAACCGCAAAAATATACCTATCTAAATTGATTTAAGTTCGTAATTTTATTGTGAAACATAGAGATTCCGATGTATATAATTTTAACTGCTAATTTACCGATTTGATTTCAAATCAGTAAATCTCTTAAAGTATTCATTCAAATATTATAAGGTACAGACATTAATCTTCATCTCTTATCTATATAAAATGCCCAAGGTGGTCTTATACATGTGAATAAGGATTCATAATTAATTGGTCATTATAGCCCTCTACAGGCTTCGAAAGTAATCTATAGTTTTTTGTTAATATTGATTGATTAAAAAAAAAAACAATATCTAAAAACGCAAACACATGCTGCCGCGTATTTTTCTGATTTATCTTCTTAGGCTTAGCCACCCTATTGAATGTGTGTAAATAATATCTATAACATTATTTTTATTATCTCTAACTAGTTTCTATTACAGAGGTTGCTTGGACCTTAACCGACTTTATACTTGGACTCCGCGATAGTGTGCGTGAATGTCTAGTGAAAAACCAGGGTGATCCCGTGATCCCGTAATGTGTAAGTGATCCCGTGATGCCTCCAGAGTGGGCCCCACTTCGGGGGCATCACGATATCACTTGCATTTGCTACCGAGACGTTTAATCTATTCTTGTGTTTTTGTGCATTAAAATTATTATTTCATACGAATATCCCATTTTTTTAACCATACCAACATAAAAATAATATAATCGAGTTTCGTTGTCTATGCCAAGCTTTTTAATGTTAACTCTGTCAATAGATGTTGATTTTTAGAGTTATTTGCAAGCTTGCTCATACGTTGCCAACTAAAAAACTAAAAATATATAGTTGCATTTGAGTACTTCTATAGTAGCATGTATTAAAAAATACTAAGAAGCTGATTAGACAAAAGCTCAAATCCAACGCATTCACATTTCGAAACCGACAACTATCATGAGATGTCGTGTCATGACATAGTGGTTTTTTTTTTAAATATTGGACAACATCACATCCATTACTCTGATCCCAATGTAAGTAGCTAAAGCACTTGTGTTATGGAAAATCAGAAGTAACGACGGTACCACAAACACCCAGACCCAAGACAACATAGAAAATTAATGAACTTTCTCTACATCGACTCGGCCGGGAATCGAACCCGGGTCCTCAGAGTGGCGTACCCATGAAAACCGGTGTACACACTACTCGACCACGGAGGTCATCATTGCTTGGAGGAGCTTATAAGCTAGTAGTTCAGGGTTTAGATCCCGGGTTAAAAAAAAAACATGTTACTTGATCTATCAGTCAAAGAATTTTCTGGATTTTCTGTATCTCGAATCGTTTGTACAGTCATTGATCCTTCATCTGACTTTCCTCCGTAGAGAATTATTGACACATATGATTATAAGATACATTTACACCCACAATGATGTGCTATTGTATTTTCTTCAACATAATACTAATATTTATTGAGGCAGCCATTATTAATATTATAAATGCGACCGTTCTACTTCGTCTTGTCTTCTCCTTTGGAGTAATGAATTGACATTACAGACTAAAAATGACACAGATAAGAGTAAAAAGATAGAACCAGTATATAATATTTATGCTTGTATCAAATATCCTCCAAGGTACTCCAGTCAATTTAATATGTTTACCGCGTCGCGTTGAGATCAAAGCATCGTAAACAATTTACTAGATGATCAGCCGTTTGATGTCACCGGATACTGTGACACAGATGTCTATGTGGGTTTGGCATTTATTGAAAATTTTGTAAATATTTTAACGGATTGAATAAAAGTTATGTTATCACTTTTAATAACAAGACGCCACTTCATGGGTTGCTTCTAAATATATCTAGCGTGGCCCATGGCAGCCAATGTTAGGTACATTACAACGGCGTTCGATTTTCATTTTTTTTCGATTAATTTGTTTGTTTATAATTCGTCTCGTACTCGGCGTTGAAGGGAAACATCTTGAGGAAACCTGCATGTGTCCAATTTCAACGAAATTCTTCCACATGTGAATTCACCAATCCGCAGTGAAGCAGCGTGGTGGAGTATGCTTCTAACCATTTCCTCAAACGGAGAGTAGGCCTTAGCCCAGCGGCGGGAAACTTACAGGCTGTACATTTATTTAGGATATAAAGTGAGATATTCCATTGGTTTGTTAAATATGATGATATTTTGACCTTAAAAATTATATTCCTTAAATTTATTTGTAGAAACTTCGATAATAAAGTCGATTTATGTTATGCAAGGAAAAGTCCATTTCTCTTATTAATGATTCGGCTTACTGCTCTACTATTGGTGAATTTACAACACATACGACTCTTAAAATTTCTTCAAACACATTAAAATAATACGTAGAAATATCAATATTAAATAATTATTTTTAAGTTACTTAAGATTTGATTTTCGACTTTGTTTTGGTTTCAAAATAGAGGATTAAATTATTTCCCCCTCCCCCAATGACATAGGTCTACACTACTTATGGTTAACATTTATTGGATCTAAAATGTTATGTATAACAATGGCTCACTCAACATTCAAATCGGAGTGCAACAATGCAAAGTTGCGTTTTGATTTTTAAATCATATGATGATGATTATATATAATCTAAATATACGCGAAACGTGTAATCTGTCTACACTAAAAATAAAAAAAATAGCGATAAAAATAACAAAAGCAATAAAAAGTGACACCAAGCTCTACAAAACTGCTTAAAATCATATATATATGTTTATTTCAAATACCGTTTACTTTAATTACCGAGCCAAAGAAGTTCTAAATTTGAGCTGTATTCAACACCAACAAAAAAAAAACATATGATTTAAAAGAATAAAACAACTGCAAAATATTTTTGTCTTTAATATTTTCATATTTGAGATAACAAACGTCCATCACATCAAAGGCGAACTGGCAACTTCATTAACCTAGAACAATTCATCTCAATAGCCAATGGAATCTGTCTTCCTGGCTATACTAAGTTTTTTTTTTTAAAATTCTTTTGGCTGATTTAGTCTATATTCATAAACAGTAGCCACAATAAATGATGTATTATGTTCATTAAAATATGTCATATAATTGTAATGATCTGACGTTCAATTTTCTGTATCATCCAAAGACTGTGTAATATCCTCAACTGGAAATATAGTTATGTTATTACAAACATAATGTAGGTACCTAATAATTTTATAGCCACTTGTTAAACATTGCTAAACTAAGCAATTATATATTACATAATAAGCGAAATCAAAGACTAGGAACAATGGTTGCTTCAAAATTAGTAGCATTTTTGATGAAGAAAAACATATAACAACTCTAATATAAATTAAATAATTTATATATTTTAAATTATAAAATGACGTTGTCACATCACTACAAGTATAAATAGATAAATGACACATCAGGGAAAGTGATGAATTTCCGCATACCAAAAAAGCAGGACTAAAGAGGCGGGCGTGATTAAAAACGGGCGTTTATAAAAAAAGGTGCGGCGAAACAATGGCGGCCGCGAGCGAGTGACGCCTCAATCTGTCACGGGAGCTGTCAACTGTCACGAGGCTGTCACGCTGGGAGCTGACAGGTGTCAGGTGATACGGCGCCTTCACCTCCACCTGCTGTATTAAAAATCTAACACGTTTTACTCTTTTGTTTATGGTTAACATGTGTTGAATATGTGATTTTTTGCATATTTGCGCTATAAAATGATTTTGTTTTTTAATCTTCGAAGTACATCCGTCAAAGAGTATATTGACTCTACATATTTTACGCTCAATTTTCAATATTGGAAATATATATAAAATATGAATAAAATTGTAAGAATTTTACTGATATGATTTTATGGACAGCGAATTATAGGATGCGTATCATTTTGAAAATCAAAGTAAAGTCTGACGTGGCGTCCCTCCGACGTATATATTGATTGAAATTTTTTTTCATAGTCTTTTTTATATACAATATTAGTTGGTGAATGCTGTAAAAAATTAAAAGCACTTCGCACATCCCCGATGCGTCACCAATCTTGGGAACTAAGATGTTTTGTCCCTTGTACCTGTAATAGCACTGGCTTACCCTTCCAAATGAAACACAACAATACTAATAATTGCTGTTTGGCGGTAGAATGCGTGTAATGAATCTATAGGGCCTAACCAGACGACATGCTACATGGAAGATGGCGACGACGCAATCCGCAAATTCCTCAGCCGGGCGGTGGGTGTTTCAGCGACGAACATCTTAAACCAATCCAATGCTACATCACGAAGCTATGCCGTATATGATCCAGCGTGGAGCGGGGTCAGCTGGATTGCAGTAAAGATATAGTGAAACATATTGTAAATTTAAATGAAATAAAAATATTTTAAATAATTTAAAAAAAATTAAGTCAGTGTGGGCCACGTCATTCGAGAAAAACGGCAAGTTCTGACCACAGCGAAGATCGGCTGTTGATTAGTCAATAAGAAAATTAAAAACTTTACTTTCATGATATACATATAAAGTAAACGTCAAATCGTATGGCATTAATTTTCACTATTCTGGGGCTGAAAACAGGCCTTAAATTAGGAAGAGTATTAGTAATATTATATCCTTGTTAAAGTCTAACTCAGGTCTCTTGAGCAGTATTTCGTAATGACTTATATAAATTTAAAATTCAGTTTCAATAATTTAAAATGCTTAGGTACATGAAAATTAATATAATTTTAAATAAACTAGAATTGAAACAAAAATTAATAATAAAAACAACAGTCGCGTCGCATAATTAATTAAAATTTATTCACGTTTCCTGTCGTTTGTACTGAATGTGTAGGTGTTTAGATATATGGTTGTTATCAAAGCATCTGAGTTACCTATTAGCAATGACACTTATCGCAAATTACGTCCGACTACGTTGAATGTTTGAACTTCAAATGCAATCTTAGGATGACGCCGTATGAATTATGGTATTGAAAGATTTGAAATCACTAAATAATATTATTAAATAACGACGCCACGTCTGCTCGTCTGAACAAGATAAGTTCAATAATTACGATTTAGATATGGTTTTCACCAATGGACAGAAATATTTCTTGGGAAGGTTTAGGTTTTTTGTATGATACGTAGGCCTACCTAGGATGACCAAAATTGACACCTGATGGTATGGGGTCACCACCACCCATAAACAATGACGTTGTAAGAAATATTACCAATTTCTTTCATCGCCAAGGCCACCAACTAACTAACTTGGGACTAAGATGTTTAGTCCCTAAGATGTTTAGGACCACGACATTACTGAGGACTGTTGTTTGGCGGTAAAATATGTAATGAAAGGGCAGTACCTACCCAGACGGGCTTGCACTAAGACCTACCACTGAGTAAAAGATGCATAAATCATGAAATGTTTTGTACAAATTGATGAAAAAATTACGCGGATGGCGGGAAATCACATGCGAGCTTTACCAGCATGAGTTTCTTTAACCAATTATTATTGAATTATACCAAATATTGCTATATCAAAGGCTTAGGAAAAATAAAGCAACTATTATTTCACAATTAAGTACATCTAGGAAATTTATTATTCTATTGTTATTTTATGATATAATTTTAAGTTAATTTTGCGCTAACCAGCCTAAGCTATTTATAGTATAGCATAGCGTATAGCTGTCAAACGCAAACCTAACTGAATAATAACAACGAATTATAATCGCACTTTAATTTTACCGTAAAATCTAAATTATTACTCTCATTGTGACATAAAAGTAGGACGGGACGTACATAATTGTCGTTTTGACGCACGCACACTATTTGCGCGAATGGACTATATAAACACCTTGCCTGTCGTGCCAGGCATTTTCTGGCAAGTTGCCTCATTTTTTTTACACTTTCCTCCGGTTTTGAAATAAGCAATATTTCACAGGTAATCTGTCGTCCATATACCACGGGGACGGTGGCAGCTGTTTGGTGATCTCTTCTTAATTTATTCGGGCTCTCTTTATTTCGAATGAATGCGAGGAATGCCATTAGAGCGTTTCGGAAGAGTTATATTGCTTTATTATTTTTGTGCGTCAGTTATTTGTATGCAAGTCCATGTGAATTTCGTTCTTTGATTATTGAGGATTAGCCGTTGCTCCGCTCCCAAAAAAATTGATCTGAGATACTATGCCAAGAAGATTTTAGTTGATAAAGGCAAATCAAGACGTAGTTACATATTGGTAAGAATATTTAAATGCAGCCTTCGTTACAATTATATTATATGAGATACGATGTCATGGTATTTTATAGTAATCCCTTAGGTCGGTTCCAGTTGGAAGTACAGTGACGGTGTGCGGAGAGTCTTCTATTACTTATAACGAGAATTCAGGCACAGAATCAACGGCTATACTTGTTTTCCAAAGTACTGGAGACCACTGCCAACATCCAAGCGTTGGGCCAATATTCATAATTTGAAAACACCTCGTGTTTTATAAGCTTATTACTAAATCCACGAGGCAGTTGTGATTCTTGATTCGATACTAGGCTGTTAAACCTTGAACCTTAATCTTATTTATTGTTTTTCTTTTTTATTTTCAAAATAATGATTTAATTGTGATCCCGAAATTCCTAACCTCAAACTAATGAGATCAATTCTAGCACAAGTATGTTGTATTTATCTGTTCGAGTTTACAATGTTTATTTGGCAGACGTCGTCGGATCGTTGGCACCTTACGATCCCTACCTAGAGTCTAGGCATGCCTGCGTGTTTGTTACATGCATACCGAATTAATGGATACTAAAATTAAATAACAACTTTATAATTGGTAATGGGTTCAAGAATGACCATTTAACGTAGATAAGTAACGTATTTACTGTGTGTACATCGAGGTTATAAAGTCTATACCTTACTCAAAAAAGGAGGTATTTAACATGGAATTGGTTTTTTTTTAATTAGATTAATATATGGATATTTGATTAATAAATGATCCAGTGATTAAAGTGCTTACCAGAAATTAAATTATTTGGTAGAACTAAAGTCCTCAAGATATATCCTTAAACTTTGATTTTAATGCTACTTGGAAATAAAATCATGACGCCACATAAATAAATAACGTAATAAGTAAATGGAGTTACAACTTTTAATGTCCCACTATTGGACTAAAGCCTCCTCTTCCATAGACGAGAAAATATAGCTTATTGGATAACGCTGCTCAAATGCGATATGGATGTACCTACATGTGAAAGAATTTCATTCGACATGTGCAGGTTTGCTCATGACATATTCCTTCAACGCCGATCAAGAGTCTTCTCTTATTCGTATAAATTAAACACATGAAAATTCAGTGGTGGCATAGAATTTAGCCCGTAATCTTGGATTAAGAATCACCTGATCTAATCACTGGGGCATAAATTAAAATAAAACGATAATAAGAAAATATACATATTGCTTTTTATGCATTCAAATAATCATCGAGCCGTGATGGCCCAGTGGTTAGAACGCGTGTATCCTAACCGATGATTTCAGGTTCAAACCCAGGCAAGCGCCACTGAATTTCATGTGCTTAATTTGTGTTTATAATTCATCTCGTGCCCGGCGGTGAAGGGAAACATCGTGAGGAAACCTGCATGTGTCTAATTTCAACGAAATTCTGCCACATGTGTATTCCACCAACCCGCATTGGAGCAGCGTGGTGTAATATACTCCAAACCTTATCCTCAAAGGGATAAAAGGCCTCAGCCCAGCAGTGGGAAATTTATAGGCTGCTAATGTGTATGTATGTAAATGTGAATAATCATTTCCTTAATTCTTCTAATTTTAAATATTTTTTATGTGTAGCGTTCAAGATATATAGTTTCATTGACCAAAATGAAATGAGTTCGCATTGAAAATATAAATTCGTATGTGAAAGTGAAATAGAATGAACAACAACGATATTTCATTTCACTCTCGCCGGCAAATTGTTCATTCAGAATGTATTTTTTGTCTCCGATCAGATTTCACGTTGATAAGAAACGTATGTTCTGCGATTCTCTTGAAAATGAATTATTGTTTTAATTTTTTTTATTGTTATCTGTGATTTATTAACGTTATATTCTTCCAAACTACCTAATTGATGAAATATATACGAGCATGAATGACATGACGGATGTTTACTTAAATACAGTTTTAAAGAGTAAAATAAATCTGTGTAAATGAATAAAAAACGTCACATTCGATTTGTGATTTTTAATTTTCACATTTACAAATAAAAAAAAAGCCGCAGCTTAAAGGCCGATGACCTGAAGAAAGTGACAGGAATCGACGAAAGGGAATTTATTGCTTTTTAATTCGGCAACGCACCTGTAAGCCCCGGTGTTGCAGATGTCCATGGGCGGTGGGAGTCACTTTTCATCAGATGAGCCTCCTGCTCATTTGCCACCAATGCCATAATAAAAAACGTTTTGATTAATTTAAAGGTCGCAATTTTTATTCGAATTTTCCTACCAAAATATCTATGAAGGTATCGAATAGTTTTTCCACAGATAATAAAATTATAATTTCGATCATAAGCCGATAGTCCAACTTAGTCCGAGATGTAAATAAATATAATTATTCTAAAAAACGTGATTACAATTATCATATTATGCTAATGATTATTATAGGTATTTGTTAACGCACGCCCTCGTGAACAGATCTATACCTACACAATTTATATAACTTTCAATTATAATTTCAAAATAATTGTGATGTATTTAATTTTATCTTAAATATAACCGCACATAACAACGTAAATATATAAATTAGTTAAAACGTAACGATTTTATATTCACATGTAATTCGCAATCTGACACAGTTTCAAATCGATATTATCAAATGGTTCTACTGCAAATTTCATAAGGACTTATATAATAAAAATGTTTGGAACTTACTCCACCAAGTCTCTCCAATGCGGGATGGTGGATACACGTGGCAGATTCTCATCAATCACATGCAGGTTTCCTCACTATATTTTCCTTCACCACCAAGCATGAGATATATTAAAAATAGAAATTAAGCACATGGATTCAATGGGTCTTGTTCCGGGTTTGATCTCTGAATCATCGGTCAAGATTCCCAATTGTAAAAACTGCACTGCACTAACAACGCATAATATATTTACTAATAGAACGAACTCATCTTCTTACTCTAATAGCATTAGCATTAGCAGCCCGTAAATGTCCCACTGCTGGGATAAAGGCCTCCTTTCCCTTTGAGGAGAAGGTTTGGAGCATATTCCACCACGCTGCTCCAATGCGGGTTGGCGGAATACACATGTGGCAGAATTTCGTTGAAATTAGACACATGCAGGTTTCCTCACTATGTTTTCCTTCACCGCCGAGCACGAGATGAATTATAAACACAAATTAAGCACATGAAAATTCAGTGGTGCCTGCCTGGGTTTGAACCCGAAATCATCGGTTAAGATGCACGCGTTCTAGCCACTGGGCCATCTCGGCTCTTACTCTAATAAGTTTGTTTTTAAATCATCAATATTAAGAGGAGGCAGGTTGTTATTGGAGTCGATATCTGAACGCATCGTAAGTAAACGCGACATGAGCCGGAGGCAGATATTTACATTACCTACAGTTAAGGAGAAGTAATACTGCTAACGGAAATCTTTTCATACCATAGTATAAAACTCTTAGTGTGTCTTCAATACTCTTATTGATTCAAGAGGAAGGTAAACATGTATAATACATATATATTATAGAAGATAAAATCCAAGAATTTTAACTTTTCTAGCCGGAAAAAATCAATTCAATCTAAAAATTTGTAGACCCGTATTGGAACCATGTGAAGCCAGGCTTGCTAGTAAAAATGTCAGCCATGTTTTCAAAATAAATAAACTAAATTGTCGGAATTAATGCTGAGTGAACTAGCATGACAAATTACTTCTAGAATAAGATTTTAAATTAACATGGTTATTTTTATTACTAACAGTATTTAAAACGGGATATTTACCATGTTTTTTATTTTTATTTGGTGGAGCTCGATATTTCGACATTATCTACGAATGTCTTGTTCACGAGAAATGTTTTAAATACTTCTAGAATGTTACAAGTTCAACAACGTCCTGTAACAGCAAACTATACATATAAACAATCGTTATTACTCAATACACTATTAATTGCTATGGGAGATACACGTAAGATATTATATTAAACATACTTCAGGGTAAGATCAAAGGTATTTCTTCTCCTTAAAGTATCAGATACCTCCGCCCCAAGGGCACGATATTTTTTATCACCCCCTGTAAATTGCTATCCGATAGCCAGGTCGTAGGCTGTGCAATTAGAATCGCTCTGGTATCAGAGTAATCTTATAAAAAGCAATATTTAGATGATTCCACAGAACGTATAGTCATTTCTGTCAACTGATCCAACGGGCTTTTACACAAACGGAGGTACAAATATTTTCAGAATTACGGCCAACTAGTTTTAATTTACTTACGATGTTTTCTTGAACTGAGCGTGAGGGTATGAAATAAGCAATTAAAAAATAATCAATTTCGGATTAGAACCCAATGTCTTCAGTAAAAATCCACTTATTTTATCCACCATTAACGAAAGACAATTTCCAACAAAAAATATTAGATTGAGCCATATAAGCTCAGATTATTTCTTATAGGTATCATGTTCGTAGAAGTTTTAAACATACGTGGAAAATAAATGTTATCCGTTTTCATGCAATGCAGCATAGTCTATATTGTCGAAACCCATTTATTTCTAATTCACATTCACCAGAACATTAAAACATCGATAAACCCATCACTATTTATAAATCGTATCGGCTCGCGAGTGTCACGACAATAAACTATAAAACAAATCCACGTGCCAAGTCTAAAAACAAACAGATATGCAGTTAGTGCTCGTCAAGGTGTTCTGAAAGTTGTCACGTTTCAAACGTCGTAAGTTTGTTTTGGCAAACGTGGCGCCTATGCTCGAGGGATGTACGAGTTAAATTTCAATCGATACTTTACTTTATATGAAGTATTTATTTCAAATACGTGTATAATTTACTATGAATAGCACTAAATTATTTGTATTGTATTTATTTATAAGTATTTGAGAATCACCTAACTGCACAAATGGTAGAACTAAGAACTAATATAAAGGATTTCAGTAGTTCAGTCGTTTTCGTTTTTATGAATACTTATAGATACTACTTATGACGGCTCATTTAGTAGGTAGTAAAAAGTTCAATAGTTTTAGAACTAAAACATATTAGGTATATTTATATACATAATATTACGTTTTTAAGAGCGTCTGCCGCTTTTATTACCTATTTCTTATTTAAGACAATCATTTATATTTAATTATTAATTATGCTTTAAATTGACATTTACAGTGCCGCTTTAGTCAAGGGGCTATATAAGGTTCTAGATCCAAAGGTTCTGGGTTCAATAAAAAGTTATTGGGTTTTTCTGGCGAAAAATTCTCAGTAATAGTTGGGGTTTAGAAGTTCAAAGTCGTCGGAAAATGTATGTTCGCATTGGCAGTTTTTCCTAGAGACTAGAAATCGTTCAGAAAGACATCATCACTTCAATTTGTAATAAAATAATTCAAAAAAACGTTCTAAATTAATTATAAGTAATTAAGCTGTTGATATGAAAAAATATATCGGAAATCTTAACTTCTATATTTTTGTTAACAATATGTTATTAGGTTTCTAATAGATTTTCTTTTATTACACCCGCAAGTAAAAGACTATTTTTACATTAGCATTTTGTTAATTTCCCACTGTTGGGCTAAGGCCTCCTCTCCCTTTGAGGAGGAGGTTTGGAGCATATTCCACCACGCTGCTCCAA
Source organism: Vanessa atalanta (assembly GCF_905147765.1). NCBI lineage: Eukaryota > Metazoa > Arthropoda > Insecta > Lepidoptera > Nymphalidae > Vanessa > Vanessa atalanta. The sequence goes on from NC_061877.1 coordinate 13,096,634, forward strand.
TGCGGGTTGGTTGAAAAAACAATTTACTTAATCTATTTAAAGGAAAAATAATGACAAAGGATACTGCGTTGATGCAAGGAACTTCCAACAATGTGAGATGTTTGTGGATTATAGAAAAACACGGTAAGAAGAATGTGTCCCATAGCAAGCCGAATAACAATAAATACGAGTGTTAACCATAGCAACACGTATAACATATATCACACAATGCTTAATATTTTTTCAAAGTATCTCTAATATAACGATTTTAGACACAACACTCGATAACAATATTAGACACAACACTATTCACTAATGACCATCGGCGTCCAGGTGAGACGTCCACACATCGTCTGTGCGCCGGATTTCCGCCATCCGCTAAAACACCGTGTAATATGTGTCTGAGATAGCATGTGTGAAAAAAGATTATGTCGACTCTCTGTGTATGTATTTTTATAACGAAATGGCTTTTTAGCGATGATGTATTATCCTCGTAATGATGTTCGTGTAATGAATTCCGATTTATAAAACTGTAACATACCTACGTGAGTTGAGACTAAATTTGAGAAATTGTTTTTAATTCGACATCTAATGTTTGTTACATTATGAATATTTTTACTACTGATATTTATTAGAATTGGACCTTAAATAAAAAGATATAAAGGTTATTCTGCTTTAACAACTGACATGTGGCAATCTAAATATTATGGCCTTGATGAAATTTTCAAAGTATTTATGCATTTCGAACTTATAATAAAGTCCAAATTGTGAACCGTTATACCTGCACAAGTTCGATTTCTTACTTTTTATAATTATTTTCGTGAATTTGTATCTATATCATATTATAGGTAGGTATATGTACGTATTATTCTACTTGTTTTTTATTATTATATTAATTATTTATAGGCATATATGTATGACCTCTTAGCCTACCTACCACAAAGTGATCCACTAGTTTGGTTTTCCTAAAATAACAAATAAATGATGTATCGATTGTAAACAAGGCTATTTGACGCATAATACCATAAAAATAACATTAGTTTTACCGGTTATCTTACAATAAAAATATAGTGTACATAAAGTCGATGTAGGTATATAATTCTGAGAGCATCAATAAAAAAATTATGGTGCGAATTCGATCGTACCAAATCTAATTTCTGGAAAAATCATTATAAAGCGATACAAGTTCCCATATATTACTATAAATTTCTTACACATACCTATAAATACATATTCGTGTAGATGTATCTGTCACACCTTCCCTTACATACTTTTGGAATGTTTCATATAAAAAAATATGGTACGTACTGAGGTCTTAAAATATTTTCTTTACATGTCTGCTACTATTTAAAAAATGTGATTACTTAAATCTCCAATAAAATTGTTTACAACAAAAAATATATCATAGGTTCTGATATCAATTGTAGTTTTTAAATTAATATAAAAAAAAGTTCTAATAAATAATAAGTAATTAAAAATACATAAAAACAAAATACTTTTTTATTTTATTCTTTTTGATGTAAGAAATAATAGCGTAAGATTGAGTTAAACATTATGTCGACTAACAGGTGAACCCGCCTCACTATCGATCTGTCAGGTAAGTGAGCTGTGATTGGTCGAGCGCAAAGGTAACGCAGGTGAGTAACGCCTTTGGCCAATCAGAGCATAAGCCAGAATCGTGCTGTATGAGAATAAGGAGGCGTTGTAATCCTTTGGTTTGATGTTCTGTTATACCGTTGGTCAAAATTATTAACCAATTTTCAACAAAAAAATAAAATGCGTAGGCGTAGGTTATTCAAATTATATTAAAACTCTAAGTACATGGTCAAATTTATTTTAAAGAGCACTCAGTATGAATATTGCTTATTATTTTAGGTAATTAGTAGGTAACGAATACCTCTGCTTAATTAATGGGTTAAGCTATAGTAATTTATAAGGGAAAAATATCCTTAAAAAGAACAACTTTTCTAAGCTTAAAGAATTATTCAAAAGTTTGCCTACCGTCTTCTTTTCTTAAGGAGATTTGATTTAGCTACCTATTTCAAATATTTTCAGTAATGTTGTGTTCTGGCTTAAAGAGTCAGTGAACCAGTATAACTAAAAGTACAAGGGACATAGTATCTTAGTTCCCAAGGTTGATGACGCATTAGCCAATAAGAAATTGTTAATATTTCTTACCTTACTATGAGCCAATGACTATGAGCGTTGGTGACAACTTACTATTAAGTGGGCCGTCAGCCTAGAATCCATCAATAAAGACGAATAAATATTTCGACCTAACGAAAGAGCGAACAACAAATATATATGTGGTTACTGACAAGCAAAAACGTGAGCGTTGATGCGCATTGCAAAGGAGGCTTTAAACCTAAACGAGAATCGCACGACCCTGCTCGGAGTTTCTCCCTCTGCCAAACGCTAAAGCTTGCTAGAGTTCGCTTCTATTACATGTTTGCCAAGTCTATTGAATATGTACAGTTTTAAATTAACCAAACTGGTCTAACCATTATCGAAATGAACATAAAAAAAGACGTGAGCGGCGAATAGGCAAGCCCCTCCTTCTTATGTTTGTAAAAAATAACAACATTATCGTTATTCTTAAATTATATATTTCGTAATTCGGACATCTTTATCATTCTCTACCATTAAAAAAAAAGAGAAAGAGACAAAACATGCCATAGGTATACTCATAGTAAGGTACGTTGTAGTGTGTAGTTATAACTTTGATTTCGTCTTCAGCTTTATAAGCAAATTTTGTAACGGAACTTAAGTAGTAAATCAGAAAGATACAGAGAATCTTTCTATGAAATAAATTTTGAGATTACCTTCATCCTACTTTCAGTATTTAATTATAAACCAAAACTATTCACTGCCATAAATATACGAGCAACCGATATTCGCCTTTATTTGAACGATATAAGATCTGTTTTATTATAATCATATTAACCAATTTAGTTATTATATTTACTGTGCACTATAAATCCAAGATATTCGGATTAGGTACTTCGTGGAATCATTAAATTGCGCCAGATATAATATTCCCGTTGCAATAAGGCTAGCTGTCCATCGTTGCGTAACGCTATGTAACGCAACGTTTAGTTTAAGCGTTGCGTTCACACATTGAAGATCAATGACTTTATTAATTCACTTGAATTCTGTAAATAACAGTTATAGGTATAGTTATGTTAAAAAATAACATTTAATTAGATATTGCGTGTTGAGCGTACATTATAGCAATTTGTGTTATTAGAGAAATTATAAGTTACAGCCCTGTCTTTGCCGTCCTATAGGACCGTGAACGGAGTGTGAACACTTTTGTTAGCATACATGCTGTGGCCAAAGATGTATATTAGCTTTAAACGAGTCACGACGACCACAATGTATTATTAGAATTCATTTATGAATGTTATTAGAGGTAATTTTGAATAATCAGCACGAAAGCAAAAAATGATTCAAATCTTGTTTGGGGGTGAATCTTCAGCGCAAGGCTGTATACAAGTTTCAGAAAACAAAAACAATACAAAACTGTTTCAGGAAACAACGTACACAGCCGTTATCACAAAAAAAAAAAACTCCACATTCATTTTATAGCATCGCATTTTTTATGGAAAGTCAGCCTTGATCAGAAAATTAGAAGTTTCATTGAAAATTTAACTAAAAATTGTTGCCATGAGATGTAAAAATATATTCTCTGTCAATTTAAATTCTTTTTAAATCGAGTAAAGAAAGATAAATGGCGTGCAAATTACGTGATGTCATACTTGATGTGTACAAGATGTCTGAGACGTGCGTCAACAGGTACAGGCGAGACTCGGGCCAAGTTCAGTCATTAAATGTTAACTGTGTTCCGTATATTTTTTGTACATCAGTTTACCCATTAGGTGTTATTAAATTTTATGCGTAGGACTCTAATAACGGCTACCTTCGGTTAAGTGTCTTGCAAGAAGAGACACTAAACCGAAATGTAACAGCTATCTACAAACAAAGATATTTAAAAAAAAGAAATGTCATATTAAAGTAAAATAGTTTGTGAGTGAGCCAGTGTAATTAAAGGCAAAGTGACATAACATCTTATTTTCTAAGATTGTTGCGCATATGCATTGCAACGCATGGTTAGTATTTTGTCTAGTGCTAATAGGTTTTGTCCCATATTTACCACTGGATAGCCGATTTGCCAGTCTGTCTAGGAAAGTATGTATACCTATATAATTTATTGTGTCGTTTTACAAGTTTAAGAGTTGAATTTAAATTATAAGAAAAACCATGGACAAACTGTACTGGGCTGTAGTAGTTTTATTTAACGATTCTACGATTGCATTATTTACGAGGAACCCTATTTTGAAATTTTACTAAATATAAAGTAAATATATCAGCGAGTGGGTACTTCAACATTTTTTGTTTTTTTTTTTCTTTTTGCTTGGAGACAAAAAAACTAGGAGCTTTACTTGATATAATACGTTTATTTATTGTAGATAAAATGTTTTTGTCGCAATACAAAAACAATTGTTTTATTCTTATTTGCTTTTTAAATAAAAAACAATTGTAAGCATTTATAAATTTCTTTGGCGGTTCGGCAAAAGGCCGCCTGATGATAAGTGCTCACCATCACCCATATACATTGTGTGTTTACAATAAATCTATATACTTATTTATTTTGACAAAATATTAATGTAGCTTATATTAGCTGATTTTGATACTTGATTTCTGCGAACTAGAACTAACATCAAAACTAGCGTCAAATACCTTAAGAAATACATAAAACAGAATGCTTTGAACTACATTTATGGTACGGTCCGAGTGTAAGCGATAAGCCGAGAATAATACTGGAGTCGAAAACGCGAGTTTGAATTTGGAAAGCACCAAAGAGTTTTGATATGTTTATAAATTGAATGCTGAAATTATCGTCTAAAAGACAGTGTTTAATTCAGCTAGCAATGTACCAGCAGTATATTGGCGCAGCGGACCAGGCTGTTGGATTAATTTACTTCTTAAAAAGGAGAGAAGGCCAGAATGAGCAGCTGTTGAGTTTAATAATTTTATACAATTGTTTATTAACTAAAATCCAATTATTTATATTTTTACTTTGTTTTATTTTATTATTTTAATTGTGTTAATTTGTTTTTCTGATATCGGGAGGCGGACGAGCGAATGGGCCACCTGATGGTACCTAAATGGTCACCACTGCCCATAGACAATGGCGCTGTAAGAAATACTAACCATTCCTTGCATGGCCAATGTGCCACCAACCTTGGGAACTAAGATGTTATGTTTCTTGTGCCTGTAGTTACACTGGCTAACTCACCCTTCAAACCGGCACACAACAACACTGGGTACTGCTGTTTGGTGGTAGAATAGGTATCTGATGAGTGTTTGGTACCTACCCAGACAGGCTAGCACAAAGCCCTACCACCACCACTATAATCATTCCTTTGTGTAATAAAATGTAATTAATATTATTATGAATGCTCTGTAAACTTGTAGGTAATTGTTATGCATATCTGTTTTTTTTTTTATTGTTTACTTTAAATATATTAAATTGTGTTAATATGTTAATGTGCTTAATAAAATAAATAATAAAAAAATTAACTCAGTTTACTTTTTTTCTAAATAAATTTAATATGATATCGTATAAAGGAAACATTTCAGCGAGGACAAGAAAACACAAACAGTAATATTCGGGTCATTCTAAATTCTGTTCTTGTGTGTTTTGTTAAAGTAAGAAAATGTAATTTTGATAAATAAAACAAAAATAATTTATCATGTACCCCTGGTGGGACTCGAACCCACAATCCCCGGCTTAGGAGGCCGATGCCTTATCCATTAGGCCACAGGGGCTACATGTAACGCGGTTGAAATTTCACATCTTATAATTTTCTGAAGAAAGATTTATTTTAAAAGTTAATTAACCTTGAACGCTTTAACCTTGGACTAAATAAAAGCCAAATATTATTTCAGAGAATCATCACCAAGATGAGATGTTAACGTATATTGGAGTTGTCATGTTTATATTTTGAAAACAAAAATAAGAACGTTGGATGAACAATTTATTTTTTAAAAATAGAACATAAAAACAAAAAAATAACAGAATTAAATTATTTTGTTTGAATTGTGTGATGTACTAAAAGCGGTACAATAATTTAATAATAAAATCTTTTTGCGTATTATTATACAATACATTCTTAGTGCTATTTTAAATACAATACGATTCTAGGACGTATTTAAATAATAAGGAGATATTTATTTTTATTAATAGGTTTTGTGTTGGATATTTTTGTTGTATGTGTGCGTAGTGTTGTAGTCAATGTCAAAGTCAAATACTGATACGATGAACAACTCAGACTAGAAAAACCGAGCAGGTTTAATTTAATATCATATGATGAATTCCAGTTTGAAAAGTGAATATTCTTTTTAAGAAGACTTACGTAATATGCTTTCATGAGATGGTAAGTCATCACTTTAGCCACATCACCACCACATACATATATCAACAACTACTATTAGATACTTCTTATTACTTGACGTTTGGCAAAAAAAACCGATAAGTTTCTTTCATCGGTTCTTCTCAGATATGGGTATTTCTTTTTGCGAACAGGTGGTAGTGTTCTTGCCGGTTCTTCTCGGTAGAATCTACATTCCGAACCGGTGGTAGCTTTATAGTTTGTTAAATGACGATTCAAAAGTTCTTGTAAAAGCCTACTCGAATAAAGTATATTTTGTTTTTTTTTTTTATTTGACAATGAATATGTAACTATATGACTTGTTTTGTTACTTTCTACATTACACACTCGCTTTAAACCGGAACACAACAATATAGTATTTTGTTAGCTATTGTAATGATTCGCACTTGACAATATATGAAGTGGTTTACATTCCATACAATAGTTAGATCGTACATATTATAAATTTATATATACATGCCTCTTCTTTTAGGGCTACCAAGAACGTGAAGTAACCGAAGAGCAAACTCCATTATCGAGTTTTAACGCAACACAAAAACAATGAGCTAATTTCAACAAAATGATCAAATTTCACAAGTAATTTGTCATTGTCATAAACGCATTTTTTTTCTATATCAGAATCGTCTCCCAATCAAAATCGGCGCAACAAGGTAAACACGTGTCAATCAAGATGTTCCCTTTGGGGTGGTAAATCACCCCTCGTCTTAAAGAATGTCACAGAGTAACCAAACATCAGATACAACTTATTTTTTTTACAATCACTGTAACATTATTAAAAGGTTATTCAGACAATCACCAGAGTGTTTAATTTGTGTCCACCAACTCGCGCCGGAGCTGCGTATAAGAATAGGCTCCAAAACAAATTGAATGTTATATTGACTTAATATTTTCACTTCAGCTATTTACAACAAGCAAAGCATTATACGAAATATTATATTATATTTGTCCAAGCTTGGTTGCTTGAAACTTATATCGCTTTCAACATGCAAATATTAATATAATAATTAGGAATAATTAAATTACAGAAAACAAATTATATTATTAGGATGCTTACAATATCAACTCGTATTTGAATTTAAGAGTTTTGCTAGCTCTGTTACATCCTACTCTATATTCCAGGATGAACAGTAAGCGTACGTTTAATGGCGTTCCGATTGAGTTTTTATTTACGAACCCGCCGCAAGTGCCGCATTTATATGTTAATCGCGAGCAGCGCCGGGGGAAATGTCTATAGACCCCTTACAGGTTTTTAATGAATTAGACAATTTACTCGACGTGCCCTTTTTTGAAATGAAAATACTTTTCGTTTTGAATTTAGTTTAAATAAAACTCTGTATTATATTTGTTGTATAATTATCAAAATAATGGTCTTTGTGTATTAAGAGCCTGTGTGGTGCAGTGGGACAACACTGTTGGGCTAAGACATCCACTTCACCTAGACGCTCCAATGCTCTGTTCATCCGACGCATGCAAGTCTCAGAAAAATTCGCCAAGCCCAAAATGAATCATGAACACAAATCTAATGGGCAAATGGACCATCACTAGAAATCGGTGACTGCCCATAGATATTGGCGCGGTAAGTAATTTTAACCATTCCTTACATGGCCAATGAATCACCAACCTTAAGACCTAAGACGTTATGTCCCTTGGGCCTGTACTTTCATTGATTCATTCACCCTTCTAACATAATAAAACTAAGGTATTATTGTTCAACAGAAAAAGATATATGATGAGTCGTTGGTATCTAGCTAGACGAGCTTACACAAAGTCCAACCACCAAGTAAAGAACATTTAAATTCAGTTCTGCTCCCGAGCCTGAACTCACGACCTTTAGTTAAGTTTCATATATCACCAACATATATAACCACAGTGCCATATGTGCATTTATTTTAATATATATTAAATTTCACGTGTATCTACGTATATACTTTCTGATAGTAACTGAGGGTCAAGACTGTTTTTAAAAATAAAATTACATCGCTAATAGGAATATGCGCGTGCGCCTCCCGTGTCCCCAAGAATGTCATTGTCTCCTATTATTTATAGATCGTGCACATGTTTACACGGTATTAAATCTATTTTTGTCGCTTATTTCGAGTTCACCGCTGACGCCTCCTGCATCGAATTAATTATTATCAATAACATATCACATATGCTTTTTATTACTTTATAATGCTAGACATTTGGCATCTATGCATGTAAAAAATTATCTCGTAGCTTATGTCCGTACATATAATATATTCAAAATGTTTAATGATGGACGAGTGTTACAAATAAAATCTGCCTATAGTCTAGTGTAACTTATGTCCTTCCTTCGAGTTCAAGCGTCCTTTATATCAAATTTAATCAAATTCGGCTTAGCCGTGATAGAGTTATTCGAATTTATAATATTAGTAAAGATATTATTTCAAAGAACTTTATGATTATTGAATATACTATTTTTATATACAATTCAAAACTAGCCACTACATACTTGTATGCAATCTTTTTGTTATATACATTGTTATGTGTGTATATATTTATGTATTTTGTTCCTTGGCTCGAGATCAGACTGTAAACAATCTTCGTCATTAAGGTAAGGGCGAAGTCATTGAAATAAAATATGAGCTTAATAATGAAGTGATACACATGAGATATTTTTAATTTTATATTTTACGATACGAATTATCGGATACGATATTCAACTGTTTTAATGATACATTCGACTGAAGTCTGCAATGTTATTCATAAATTGTTAAATAAGTATATTTTTAAAATTTACTTAGTTAATAATAATAACTCGCATGTACACGTACACGTGTAGCCGTAGTTAACTAAATTTCACACACTTTCACACACACACGTATTCATCAAAATTACGCTCGTTTTTGTTTTTTATATAATGTTGATTACTTGGTGGTAGAGCTTTGTGCAAGCCCGTCTGGATACCAACTACTCATCAGATATATTTCTACAGTGTATATGAACGGTAGTGACCACTTACCATGGTCCATGTGGTCTATTTGCCTGTGTACCAAATTATATACAGTTAAAAAATTAACCAAATTATTGCTATTTGGCGGTAGAATAGATGATTAATGGGTGGTGCTGCTCAGACGAGCTTGTACGGAGCCCTACCACCAATTACAGAAATCTTATGAATACACTTGAAACGATATAAAAATAGATTAAATTCACATGTGTGACACTGCGACAGCTGTTCTTTGAGGTTGATAAGAATGATTAATAATATAATAACTATGCTATTACATTGTCAACACCTTGTCGTTTTAACCGTTGCGAATCTGATAATGGGACTTTTAAATATGTATATAGCGGGTCTTAATGTGACAAGGTTACTTAATTTATCAAACCCAGGGTTTAAATTACAAGAAGTAAATAAAATTTTCTTGCATAGTATTACAATTGTATTTAGTATTAAATACGTATTATAAAAAACGTATTAAATACGTATTATATACGTATTAATAATTTATAAAATAAAGTAAAGAGTTTATTACCTATAATCTTTAAGTCGATATTTTAAAACAATCGAGCTTCTAAAGAAGATAATCTAAATATCGGGAAGTTATAGGCTACATTGAATACATTAATATTATTAAATACTTGGTGGTAGGATTTCCTGCCGTCTAGGTAGGTACCTACCATCCACTCATCATATTCTACCTCCAAACAGCGATACTTAATATTGTTGTGTTTTATTAACTACAGGCACAAGGATATATTCCCAAGGTTGGTAGCTCATTGGCGATGTAGGGAATGGCTTAATATCGCCAATATCTAAGTCTAACATAAGTCAGTTCTCAACTTTTCACGAATGAGGTACGAAATGATTTCTTACAAAATACCACTGTTGTTTTGAGCAAAACTATACTATATAGTTGTCATGTATTTATATTATATTACATAGCATATAGGTATATATGTGTGTAGGAATCTGCTCACTAGGAAACATTTATGCATATTTATTGGAGTTTCAACATCAAACAATAGCTTTACACCGTGTAAATTACACCAATTTGGATTATAGCGGCTTTTCGTGTGTATATAATTTCATAATCATAAATTCATATGGGATAACGTAACACTTAGAAAAGTTAAAATATAAAGCTTAATTTTTGTCTCTATGTTCTAAGACGTAAAGTCTATTTTACGATAAATATTTCATATCAGTATGACGAAACTAAAAAAATCCAGAGCAGAAATCCGCATTAACGGAATTACCTCTTTAACTGGAAATTATTACCCGGGAAACGAACCGACGCTATCGAGCACGCGCCTCGTCTAAACATCGATACGGTTACTTAACACAAAACATAATATATGTTAAATATATCTATTTTTAATTTTGGGGTTAAATATTTAACCTCGAATCGAAAATAAGAAGTTACTTTCATGCGATCATTTCAGTTCGTGTTTGCAGTCATCGCACGTATAACTCAAAACGTCGGACAAAATATTTTAAGAAATATATATTGATTCTAACGTTTGTATGATATATGAATGTGTCAGTAGTATGAATAACCAGTTTCTTTATTCAAAAAACAGAAAAAAGACAGCTTGCTTCGTTTCATAAACTTTTATTTCTAAAACTGTACTCATATGTTATATTACATAATAGCTTGATATCCATTTAATTATACTCATTATATAAAAGAAGTACCACCTTCTTTTTAATTTTTAATATGTTTTACACAGAAGTATTATATTTGAAGTATATTTGTTCAACGTACCATAAATTAGTTAAAATGCTATGTCTACAATACATGTGTGTCCGGACAAAACATTTTCCTATTCTCAGAGAATGATTTTAAAAATGTATATTTTGTCTGTGAGCTGCCAGCTCTAATCGTTTATACATATATAAGTAATGGCTGCCGAACTCACTGTTCATTTGTCACCCGTCGACCTGTTGTTTAATTGCGCTCTCCTCTCGGATCGTACACCTTGATTAAACGTTCGAGACTATTTATACTTGTGCCGAGAACTACGTGACAATGTTTTGCTAGTTTTATCTTAACTCCGACCGATCTTTGCATGTCGGTCGACATATTAGACGAATTACCAAACGATATATCTACGTATATCATAAGTTTGTTTTTAAGAGACTTTACCGTCACGAATTCTGCGTATATTCTCATTTAAAATTTACAAATTTCACATTAATCAATGTATAAATTACTTGTGTTAAAACGGTATTATTGAAGCCTATTGTGTACAAAATAAGAGTTATAATTCGTTGACACTGTAATTAACTATTGCGTTTCTTATTTTGTTTTCCAAAACCAATTATAGCCTGACGTTTAATTTTCTTTTCCGAAATTCTAATAAGTCTTTAAAGCATATTCCAGTATATAACTGTTATATTGATATTTCTGCAACCGTTGATAATATTTACTTACTAAACAGGATTTAAAGTATATTCCATAAGAAGCTACAAATATCAATGCAATGCTGACGTTCAATCCAGAAACCTTAATATCATAATCGTATCATATATCCATGACATTATCACACTATTTTTTTCCTTAAATCCATTTAAGTATGACCTTCACAATTCAACTCAACTCAAATTCCTTTATTCAATATAGAATCATTACACTTTATTATTGAATGTTAAATTAAATAACTACCACCGTTTCGGAAAAAATCCCTGACCTGGGAAGAACCGGCGAAAGAAACTCAGCGGGTCTTTTTTCTTTTTTGTAAATTTAATTGTTTACATATATTCAATATGAAAAGAAATAGCCAGAAAGTGTCCTATCAAGCATAAACTCATTAATTGTATAATAAACCTCTAGCAAACAAACGTTCCTTAACATTTTTTTTTAAATTTGCCAACTGAGGCATTTTGAACGCAACTGGAATCCTGTTGTAGAAACGTATATTAAGAAATACTTTCAACACGTGTTTTGGCTTTGCTTTGCATGTAATAAAGGGATCAGATGACCTTTTTCTTTTTTATATACCTGAATGCATAATACCATCAGTTAAGTATGTATGTATGTATGTATAGGTTGCGTAGTGTAAGCATAACAAATAATAATCAAACATTTTTGCATTTATAATACAAGTTACGATTACATTTCAAAAATCAAAATAAAAATATACTTTATTCACGTAGACTTTTACAAGCACTTTGAATCGTCATTTAACAAACTATTTAGAGTAAAGCTACCACCGGTTCGCAATGTAGATTCTACCGAGAAGAACCGGCAAGAAACTCAGTAATTACTCTTTTTCAACATCTAAAAACACAGTCATGTTAGTGAAATATAATTATATATCTATGTTATGTCTCCCGCCTGAAAGTCAACAAGCATTAACTCCACGCTTTTTTATCATCAATATAATCTTGTATCGAATAATATGCTTTCTTTACCGATGTATTTTTTACAAATGATTTGTATTTATGAAACGGCAATGTTAAAAATGTCTGTTTGGAACGAATGTACAATTATATTAAAACGGACTTTGAATAAAATAATCGTATTCGAATTAGCCCCAACTATTAATATCGACTTCTCGCCTAACTAACCCGATTCAGTATAGACATAGATTTATGAAGCACTCCGTCCGATTTAGCGTGGTCATGCCTGACATGATCCATTATCAGGTAATGTCTCTAGGTGCAGTCGGCGCTAATTAGGTGGAGAAACAAAAAGTAGGTATTGCGCAATGAATAAGTACTTCGGAATGTCTGTCTGGACATATTTTAGTAATTATTAGCGTTAATCCAGTGCGAATTTGATAATTTGAGCGATAAATATATGAGTTTGTATGATTTGATTTAGTTTTTTATCTCCAATTTTTTTTATTGATAACACTTTGAAATCTCGTCGTCCCAAACTGAAAGACAGAAGAGAAACTGAACTATTTTATGATACACATATATATATATATATAATCCAGTTCCTAAATAATGCCATGCGCCAATACGATAAAAAGGAATGTTAAGATAATACGAAAAGATAAAAATAAAATAAAGGATGCACCTGTTAATCTGTTCCAGCAAAAAGTTATATTAATACTTGTTGCACGGAAACGGCTCCTACGTCTCATTTGAAGGATTAAATAAACATACGTTTATGGCGAAGTTAGATCTCGTCATAGGTTAAATTTAACATTTCTAAGTCTCGATTTGAACCAAAATTTTGAAACATAAGATACACCTATATTAGAGATAGAAACGTAATAAGTATACAAAATTATCTACAGTTATGTATGCAAAGTTAAAATTAAAGGCCTATTACTTCTACAGCCATGTGCTTCTTTGAAGATATGCTTTTTGGTTTTTAAGCTTGGTCCAATGATTAACTCTAAAATTATAATTTGATCTCTTTCTCATCTTTTTTTATATATGACTTATATATTGCATATATATCTCTGTGTCACGGGTTTTGATTGTTTAATCTTCTTTTTCATGTGTCATTCTGTTTTGCAATATCTTAAAAAAATATTAATGTTTTTTGTATACTTTCCTAAGCCATATATTTATTTGTGACGGAAATTTCGTGAGTTCTTAGCTGAGACGAATAGCTAATAAGATATCGAAATTACACAATTAAAAATACAAAAAGTAAGTAATATCGTCATTTTTATGATTGCCGAGTAAATAAATAAATTAATTTTGATTACTGAGAACAAACCCCCTCAGTTTCTTTTATTAGTTCTTTTTAGGGTATTTTCATTTCCAAACCGGCGGTAGTGTTTAATTTGACAATAAACAAATGATTTGATTTGATCAAAAATATAAAATAAAACGTCTGCAATAGAAACGTATAAAAATATACCATTGATTAATAACTCTATCATGTGGAACATTTTTTCCAACGAATTCTCTATTGTTGCTTCATAAGTTGTCAAATTTCACGTGGCGTTAAGAATATATTCATCTCTGTCATGATGAATGCTCCTATTTGCTACATCGAATTTGTTTATATTGTGGGAATAGAATTTTTAACAGTGTTAGCCAATTCCGTGATCTCGACGCCAGGTGCGACTTGACGTAATGTCACTAACCGAAGATCACAACAAGAAGAATAAATGGTTTGTCTTTATGTTAAATACTATCTATTAAATTCTTATTTTATCACGAATCTTAAGAGATTAATGGCGAGGAAAATTGTGATCGTTTTAAAAATGTATACGTAAGTTTTATAGTTTGTTTAATTTAAATGAAAATCTTCTGTCATTGAAATTATTTTCATGCGCAATTTAAATTTGAAGTGATAAAAATCTTTGAATAATTCTGAGTGATGTCGGTTTATTTCTTGACTATTTTTTTTTAATTGCAATTAATTATTACTTTTAGGAACTGTAACAGACCAATTATTTTCTATTTGAGCATTTAAGAGGTAATTTTACCGTTATACTGCGTAGAAAATTCTTAAATGATATCAAATTAGACACTAGGTGACATAATATTTAGGTACGTTGCAGCGTTTTTCTTAACCTATAAATCTTTAATAATTAAATATAAATTCCAAGAAGAGAGTTCTATTATTAAATAATTTAAAATAAATTGGCATATTTGCTACCTAATAACAATATATATATATATATATATATATATATATATATATATATATATATATGGCGCATGGCATTATTTAGGAACTGGATTTAGTTTTTTAATTTATTTTGGGCAGAAGTGCAAATTATCCATATGATGGTAATGACGTCCTCCATCTTGCTCCACTATATTTTGGGTAGTACACAGATAAAAGTCAAGTATTTAGTATTTAATAGTGTTCAAATCAAATAATTGCAACGACACCTGCAAAAATAATAATTCATTTAAAATGTAATATTTTTATACAGCTATTAGTTGCTTAAATAGTTTCTAGTTTGTTTAATAGATAGATAAAAAGTTTGGAAAAGTCCTATACTTTTCAGCAGTCGTTACAATAATTACTTAGCAACTGTGCCTAGTGTATACATTAGTACCCTGTAAGTATTAACATTTAAGATGTAAAGTTTATTTAAGATGTTTTAAAAATATTTGTGGTATATTATATCAGATTAAAAAGCATATAAATCCAATGAATGTTCTTACATATAACAGTACTAAGTCCCTACATCACTGTTCACCGTGAATTTACTCGCCATAGACAATTAACCTAAAGATACATAGATCACTCCATTCCGGCGTGTCGCAACACTGTCTCTGTAATCGGTGACTTGACAAAATGCTTGATTTATGCTATGGCAACACTCGTACTGCCCGATTGTATGCACTACTGAGTGGCAACATTGTTGCAATCGTATTTAGAACCATAGACACTAAAGCATGTTAAGTTTTGATGGAATGCAAAACAAGTAATAAATCATTCTGCGCCCAAAATGAAGTAACTCAATAAAATAAATTTTATTTTTATTATTTTAATTTACACTTTGTTAAATTTGTGAATTAGTATCAAAAAAGATTAATAATAATTGTGGTTACACACGCGCGCACATACATACAAATACGTGTGTGAGTTCTCGTACACGCTCTCGTTTAACATGATACAATTGTAATTTGTTGTTATTTTGTGTCTGTAAGTTTTTATGATTTAAATAAATACAAAATGTACAAAAAAATAGGAACAATACATAATTGATATCTTTCTTATTCTATGCATAATACAAAGATCATTGACCTCTTACGCCTTGATTAACATTTTCTTTCAAAATTAAAGTCTCAACCTTGTCATTGCTCACCGTCTTTGCTAACATTGTAAACACACTACGCCCAGTGCACTTACATTGTCACAAATTTAATCGCCTATTAAATTCATTGAGTTATCCCAAACAAACTCAAACAATAGTCTCCTTGTACTACAAGCTTTAAAATAGTTCAACTCAAATAGCTTAATATAAATACTCTGTATATACGGGACTAGCCGTCAATTCCAACCCATCCTCACTATTTCCAATACTGCACACCTAAAATGGCCTCTAATACATCTATTTTACAGGACCATAAAATGATTTCAACCGCGTTATTACCTGGCCGGTTTGAAAATAGCCACAAGTTGTACACTTTTTCTTCTACTGAAGCGCTCACTTAAAACGCCCGGATAATTTATAGTGGTCGTAAACACATGTCCGCTTTTATCTAAGTACAAGACTTTACTAGTGACTCTGTTTACTTTGATACGGATTTAAACAAGGATACTTGGTTCTGAACAGAATTCGACATCAGATGGTATTGTGGTCGAATACATAAAATATAAATATTCATAATAAAATATAAATATTCATTAAATCATAATAATATATACCTGACCTATATCTTACACATTTGTCTTGATTATTGTAATTGCATAGATACAGGGAAATTTAACACATATTATTAAAAAGGTACTGTACGTAAAAAAACATAAATATTTTCAATTACCGATACTAAAACCTGCTTTATCACATTTTAGTTATTCCTTATTTAAATCATATCATTTGCTATGATTAACGTGAAATCTTATTCAAAATACTTTAAAATGTCTGACTGACATACGATACAGTACAACTTACAGCTCAATCCAGTGGGTTAGAAAAATGGATAGGTATAAAGGCTTTTGTTTATGAGTAAAGAATAGCTATTAGACCATTTTTTTAAATTCATCACCCAAGAGGGTGTAATTTGCGTAGCAAGATTGTATCGAAGTTCGCCTTTATTCAATGTTTGAAATACCAAATACGGTATTAAAGCATGCGTTTCAGAATAAAGGTCAGTCTTAACGAAAATTAATTTCTTAAATAAGTAAAATTTGTGGTGAAAATTAGTTTAGTTTTTTTTTCATTTTTATGGTTAGAAATCTGGAAATATGGTTTCGACGTCTTTTTATAAATCTAAGACAATCGCTGCAGTGTTTTTTTAAACACAATCGAAACTAAAACGGTTTATCATCTGTGGGGAAAATAGCTTGTAATGTAGCCACTATCATTGTGCAGTAAAATGTCCGCGTCGCATCTCTAGACAGAATTATCCCACTTTATTACATATAAAATAACATACTCTAAAGCACGCGAGTTAGCTCGTCCGTACGTACGTCATTCATTGCACAAGATCAAAGGCCTGTCGCTTCCACGCTCAGAGTCGATTGTTTATTTTGACGACTTTGTTGCGATGGACGAGGTACCACTCTAATGGCACCTAGCTTTCCCTAATAACTGATGATATGTAATATTCTCAATGGATTCGAAATTTGTCTAAACAATTTGTCTTAACCTCACTCTGAAAGCTGAGAATTGTAATGAGAATTAAATTGGTCCTGAAAATATTAGTCTCATAAGTGATTAGAAAGTATTAGTTACACAAATTAAACACTATTATTTATAAAGCTTGCTTAGAGGATTAAATGATACTTTGTTTTCTTATTAGATCTCAAATCAAGGAAAACAGAACCAGGTAAATGTTGGTAGATATCTTTTGTGGGAGATAATCATCATCTTCATTCAGGGACTGTAAGAAAATCATTAGGAGGACTACATATTCATGTAAAAAGTTTTGAGCATAATAGTTGTCATCTTGTACTCGGTGAGTAGGAGAAAAAATAGTGAGTAACCTTTATGACTTTAAGTGTGTATTGAAACTAGAAGCAAGGTTAAATCATCTGAAGGAACATCTGGCATCTTACAATGCAACGAGGGAAAGCATATATAATGATATTAGAATTCATCTCTATTTTGCCCTTTTCCAAATTAAATAGCGTCATATTCCATGATATTATAAGCACCAGAACTAACGGACCTAATAATGTTTGATCTTAAGCCGATCCCTTTCATCGTGATGCGTAAGATGTATACGAAGATAGTTTAGCAAACGCCCTTTATTACTTTGAACGAAGAATATGATTGCAATCCTATTTTATGAGTTGCAATAAATTGGTGGCCGAAGACCGCATCTTTGCCAGGTGGAGAATTTTCAGTGAAATAAGGAACGGAACGCACACTGCGACAAATTTGCGCCAACGGATGATAGAGCAATATTATAAAGTATTAAGTGCTTAAATACAGATCATACAGGTACGCATCGACTTTAACATACTCCTATGATGTCGGTTGAGCCAATACCACTTACACTGATTTCGCTTATTGTCACGGGGACTTCTGAGAAACGATCGGTGATGAGTTTTTAAGTTATACACTTTATTCACTAGAAAAATGTTTGCACTATTTTATTGTTTCTATCATAATAAATCAGTTTTTTAAAAGTACAGAATTAATCAACATTAAATTATCTTTACAACGGTTTCAAAACTATCTATATATTCATTCCATGAATTAAGTAATATGATAATTAAAATAGAAAATATTAAAATTTTCGATCGTAATGCATTATCTCGTGTGTCGTACAAATCAAAATTAATAAATAGCTTCAAATAAATATGTTGTCTATAGAGCCGGATGAGTTGAAAGTCAACAGATGGCCATTGTCGCCGTCGTCGTCCCGGACAATCTGATGGTAAGTGGTCACCATGTGGTCAGAAATACGATTCATGGCTTACAACGTTAATGCGTCATTTTCCTTGTCCTGTTTCATTTCTTTTTAATTAATTATTTAAAAACAAATGAATTTTACTAAAGTCTGTGAATGTATATCAGTTATTGCCCTTATGTTTCTGGAACCGTGATTTGTCACACTAAGCCTTGTTTAGAGCGACAGGTGACGTTATAGTTTCATATATACAGGAAGATCACATCGCAGACAAGTTCTAAATTAATTTTAGAATTTCTAGTACTTCAAATTCATAAATTGTTTTTTGATTTAAAATATACCTCGATAGTTAGTCACTTCAAATAACATTTTCCTTCTGAAGTCTAACGCATGCATTTTTTTCTAACATACGAAATATAACGAAACGTTTAATCTATAGAAAAAAATGTTATGCAAAATTATGTGAAACCACTTTAGGTTTGGCGATTGAAGTTTTCCTATAAGTCTTACAGTTGATTTTTTTTTAGTATATGTATGTATCTTAAGATTCATCTTTATATAAAAATAAATATTTTCAGACTTATCTAGATTAAGCTAATAACTGAACCCAATCCAAAAGTAATCATTAAAATCGGATCATACACCTACAAAAAAGCCTACGATTTGAGAAACTCCTCATTGAAGATGTTTAAAACAGAATAAATTCGTGTCTTACAAAATGACAACAACCGTTGACCGCCGCCCACTGTATACAGTGTCGTGACGTCACAGCATACGAAATTAATGACTTCTAAAACTTTGAATATATTCATTCTGTCACAATCACTTTAGTTTTCACGCAATAAAATACTTACAAACACTTTTTAACCACCTGATCGAGTAATTTAATGAATATTTTTTAAGCATTAAATCACCCGTAGTTCCTTGAATATTGGATAATGAAAGTGACAGAGTGAACAAAATTCCCCAACTGACCTGACGTCACAACAACAATCCAAGAATCAGAATAAAAGTCAGACAACAATAACACGAAATCCCCGCTCAATGGAAATCATCCCCGAATCAAACGTGGAACCTGTGAGCAGGGATCGCTGGAAGTGGTATTTGAATGTAGCGTCCGTGAATAAGTTCCACATAAAAAAGGTTTATAAAATTATACAAGGTAGTAGAAGAAAAAAAAAAGTAAAGAAGAAAAATAAATAAATATATATTTAAAAAAACATCTGATCAATAAGATTCTACTTACTTGTACCAGGTTATTTATTTAACATAGTTTTAAATTAATAGATGTCTTCTTACTTGGGTCGATAAGAAGAAATAGATTAATATCTACTTTCTTAATTTGTTTACATACTGACCTAATGATAAAGAAAAAGTATATTATATATTAAAATGACTCAATTTGACTGAAATCAATTGAAGTAAAAAAATTATCCAAATGTTCGTATTTTATGTCACTTACTTTTTTGTCCCATTTGCAGTCGAAGCACTTGGCCACTTAAAAGTATAACACCTCGCCTTATTGCCTCCACTGGTGACAGGAGGATCGGAATTGCGATTCAACGGGGAAATGCTGCTAGCATTTTTGCCACCATTCCACGCGGTCAAGATTTAAGCACTAACTACTTTAATTCTTTTTTAACTATTTTAATTAGTTTTTAATTCATAATTTTAATTAAATGTTAATTGACAAAAAAAAACTTTATTTTGTCTTCTATAATAAAATCAAATAAATATCGAATGATATCATGTAGTTATATATTGTTTTTAATTTTTAAGCATATTAAAAAGGTGTACAAATTATAAAATTTAAATTTAGCATTATTAAATAAATAATTTATCATTATTAATTCCTATACAATCTCTAATCGACGAGCTTCAAAAAGTGATGGCATTTTCGTTGCTACGGTGTTCTATAGACGGTAGCTACATAACTGGCTGCGGGCAGCTACGGGCCGGCGGTGTGACGGCGATTGTCAGAATAACAATGGGTGGCGAGGGTGCGGACAAAGCACCGGTGGACGAAACAACCGAAGTCTTTGTTGGGGAAATATTAACAAAGATTCGTGGAAAATAAATCTATAAATTAAACGATGTTTCCATATATATTTTCTTTAATGATATCATTTTTACTCGTAAGGTAATAGAAACGATATTAAGAAGCTATTACTCAATCTAAAATAATTTAAAAATAAAAAAATAATTAACTATTGAGTAAATTTTTGTAAGTCAATTTTCGACTTGGGAACCTTCAAGAAAAGAGCGTACTCTTTCCTGAAAGGCCGGCAACGCATCTGCAAGCCCCCCGGTGTTGCAGATGTTGCGGTGGTAGTCACTTTCCATCAGGTGAGCCTCCTGCTCGTTTGCCACCTCTGACATAAAAAAGTCAATGTGTCAGTTTAAGGAAAGTACTTATCTTCAAATTTGGCAACATGTTAATTAGGTATTACTAGTGATTTCAGCAAATAAAAGTGTTGCGACTGAAATTATCTTCTTTAGCTCCTCGTGCCTTAAGGGTAAAAGAGCCAGTCCTGGCCCAGCGTCAGGAGAGTATTTCAGCTATAAGATATATATCTATCCTAGATCTCATGTTAAGCGGTGCATTAATATAAGGAATCTATAGTAATGTTATAAATACGAAAATAGCTCTTTCAGTCTGTCTGTCTGTTACGTTTTCACTACATAACTAAATCGAATTTGATGAAATTTAGTATGAAGCGAGCCCCAATGTCATAGCTTTATCCCTGAAACCTATTACAACACCCCCCCCCCTCATTTACATTACGTTTGGCCATCTATCTTCACCCTAATATAAAATAGAATAAAGCGTTAAATGAACGATTTCGCCTTCATAATGTTAAACAGGCAACGTTTATCAGTCACTGATACCTTTAGGATATCTACTATTCTCTACTCTTTGACATAGAGCCTCGGATGAAAGGTGCTACAGCGCGAATGAAACATACCTTCGGACAATAGCAGGCTTTAATACGCCGATTTATCCCTAAACATTGTAGGGATGTTTCATTATTTGAAAACGTTCTTTAACGCAATTGTAATAAGAATCAAATTAATTTATCAAAATTTGTATTGTTCAGACAAATCTTTAAAGGATTATTTTGAGTTTCGAACCTTTCTTAAACTATATACAATGAATTCATGTGTAACTATGTATTTATCTTATGAACTTTGTAATCTCTCCGTATTGGTTTTTCACAACGAGAAAATATAAATATGCACAATTTTCTTATCCTGTGGGCTATCGTTATATCCAATCCTATAATACGATACATAAAATGTATTTTACTATATAGAATAATAAGATATTTATAGCTAAAAATACAGAACGATATGCGATCTCGAATAAAATAAATCGCATAATACTTAACATCTTATATATATTTTTTTTACAAATAAATAAAATCATAATATTATAATTAATTATATGCTAAAATGGTGCAGTGACTGAAATATGTTAATCTTGAACCACAGATTGCACTAATAATTTGTATCATGCATGGCTAAGAAGGCAAATATCGTGATAAAATATTTTTTATGACATTGATTGGTAGCCTGGCAAATGGGCCACCAGAATTTGAGTGGTCCCACTGCCCATATAAAATTGGCGCCTTATAATATCCGTGTTTTCCATAACCAATGCGCCTCCAGTTTGGGGAGCTGTGATGTTATATCGCTTTGCACGTAGTTATAATGACTCACTCACTCTTCAAACCGGAATACAACAAGACTAAGTATTGTTGCTTGGCGGTAGAATATAATTATAATGAATGATACCAATGGTCATGAACGGACCCTAACGCTCTACATTTTTTTTTAGCATTAGAAGCCTGTAAATTTTCTCACTGCTGGGCTAAAGGCCTCTTCTCCCTTTGAGGAGAAGGTTTGGAGCATATTCCACCACGCTGCTACAATGCGGGTTGGCGGAATACACAAGTGGCAGAATTTCGTTGAAATTAGACACATGCAGGTTTCCTCACGATGTTTTCCTTCACCGCCGAGCACGAGATGAATTATAAACACAAATTAAGCACATGAAAATTCAGTGGCGCCTGCCTGGGTTTGAACCCGAAATCATCGGTTAAGATGCACGCGTTCTAACCACGGGGCCATCTCGGCTCTAAGGGAGAGGAGGAAAAGCTCTACAACCAAATTAAAATGTAAAATTACTTCAAAAATATATTTCATAATCAGTTTTCTTTTTATTAATGTCATATTCAGCTTATAAATACAATCCTTTTTTTCTATTTCGAATCAGTTGTTCTAATCTAGATATAAAGCAATATTATCACTGTACAAAAGTCACGCATAAAATCGCGTGGCACAAATATATATATATATTTAAATATGAGAAATATTAATTATCTTCATAACTATACATATCAAAGGTATAAATAAACAAATATTAGATAATGTTCGCGTTAACATATAAATATTTTCGTAGCACACAAAACATCTTGATTTATAGACAAGGTGCCTCCGGTTTAGAGATCCGCATTAAAATATATAATCTATGAATATAATTAACATTTTATTTTTTTGTAAATGTGTAATACACTCAAATTTTGAGTGGTTATTTGTGACTATAGTGTCTTCGGAATCCAATTTTTTTATTGTATGAGAGCGGTATTTAATGTGAGACATTATTTTTTGTTTTAACTATTTGAATAACAATGTCCTACTCTGTAAAATTTACGATCTATCTTATTAATTTCACACATCGTATTTGAACTTAGACCACGGTCATTTATACTATATGTATTTTGTTATATATGTAGGTACTTCATCATAAGGGCCACTGATGGTAAGAGGTCATCACCGCCAATAGAAATTTTATGTATCATCCATGTACCACCAGGGTTATGAACATAGATGTTATGTCCATTGTGACTGTAGTTACACTGGCTCACTCATCAAACTGGAATATGAAAATGCTAAGATTTGTTGTTTGACCGTAGAATATGACTGGTAGATGGTATCTACACGGACGGGATTGGAAACTTTACAAATTCCTTTCCTATTATCTACCCATCGGTTCGACAGAGCACCTGTCGTGGTCACGAATGACCGGTGAAAAAATTCCTTGAAATCAAATATCACGTATTTGAAATATAATATATAAATAATAATAATAATATAACAAGCAATGTTATATAACTCTTCTACGTTTGTAAGTAATTTTATTAAGCGTAGAAATCAAAATATATTACATACATACTTCTTTATGTTTAATAAAATCTCTTAAATATTTTAAAACAAAATGTCTGAAGCGTTTTGACCACAAAAAAATCTAATTTGAAAATGGGTTTTTTTATAAAAAAAATATCTAGGGAACCAATAAAATTAATAATGCGACACGCTTGTTCACCTACAATTATATTACGGGTATAATTCGCCATAGATAATAAACAAAGTCCGTTCTCGGCGTGTATTTATTATTTCAACATATTTTTTTTATTCGACACACATGTTCGCTCCGCGGTAGAAGATATTTCATCTATAATCGCTCGATTTTATTTTGTTATCTTCAAATATTATGAATTATTTGTTATGTATTGTAGTTATAAAATATATATATTTTTTATAAGTACGTGATTTTTTATAAAGCTTAAAGCAAAGCTAGAGATAGATATATAATATTGATGTTTATTGATGTTTCACGGGAGAATAACTGATTAGGAGAATGGTATCCATATGGGTAGTAGCCGTATCTACTACCGGCTGTAGTAGACAACAATATAAGATTAAATTATATGACATTTGTGTCAACACATTCTAGGTAGTAATGACAGACGTACCTGTATAAGTTTAGAGGATTACTTAAGTATTGTGTCTAGTGAACGGTCCCAATAAGTGTTAAGAAATAAGTTACTTGTGTAAAACTGAGCAAAATTTATTTAGTGCGACGGTCAATCTTATGATAATTGAGCATAACAGCTCAGACACATTAGTAAAGTAAGAAATATAACCTTTACAAATAATACGCCTCAAGCAATATAATCTTAAATGTTAGGTCTCATATGCTTGCAATACTGGCTCCGTACCTCATCACTGACACCGTTACAGACGTACGAAATAATACTGTTTGATCATAGTGTTAGATCTATATATTGTACAGATAAAGACTTAAAAACTAATTTAATTAATTGAATTCATATAACACAAGCAATTCCATTAAATTCATTGCAGAGTGATATTTATTATTTAAGCCATATAATTAAATGTGTCAATTAGCTTAAATTGCTTAATTCAGCGTAATTTCGGTCTTTAAAGACTTGTCCATCTGTCAGTACCGGTGAGAAGTGAAAGCGGAGGGAGCGAGAGGGAGGGAGGGCTGTAAATTGACGATGATTACCGACAATTGCGGGCAATCGAGCCACTAAGGTAACGGTTTGTTGGTATTGTATGTCTCACATTGACTTATGAGAGCGAGATGAAAATACTATCGATGTCCCTTTCTTAAAACAACACATTCATACGACGAGAGAATTAAATATCGTTATAAAATCAGTAGAGATTATTGTAAATTATGTAATAACTGTGACACGCAACTTTGATGCGAGTATCAATTAAATGGTATATTTTTTATAGCCAATATCGCATTGACATTGACATTTTACGAGCGTGTTCTGCGGTGAGCTTCGAATTTTTTCTTAGAGAATAGCTCTAAAGTACTTAATTGATAAATTTAACTAGAGTATGTAAAACTACTTGAAGTTAAAATTAAAGCCCATATTATAAATAAAATTCGACATTGTATTTATACAATTTTAGAAGAAGGAATGTGTGAAGTTTAATATTAAACTACTATGAGTATTGTGTTCCCGTTTACATGGCCCATGTTAAAGTTAATTTATTTAATAATGATATATAAGCAAATATTATAATATCATCAGAATCGATGTATTTCGTAAGAGGAATCAATACGACTAAATTATATTAGTTTGAGCCGAGATGGTCCAGTGGTTGGAACGCGTGCATCTTAACCGATCATTCCGGGTTCAAACCGAGGCAAGCACTACTTAATTTTCATTTGCTTAATTTGTGTTTGTGTTTACAATTCATCTCGTGCTCGGCGGTGAAAGAAATAATCGTGAGGAAACCTGCATGTGTCTAATTTCAACGAAATTATGCCACATGTGTATTCCACCAACCAGCATTGCCGCAGCGTGGTAGAATATGCTCCAAACCTACTCCTCAAAGGGAGAAGAGGCCTTAGCCCAGCAGTGGGAAATTTACAGGCTGTTAATGTATGTAAAATTATATTTAGTCAGCGTAACGTGTTGTAGCGCCTCGTATATTTCAACATTAAAAAAAACATAATTCTGCTAATAATATATTATGAAATTATTAGATACATAAATATTTCAAATAAATAACCTAAATTATGAAAAATAATACGTACATATCCATCGTATAATTTAGAATGAGTTAATAAACTGACGACACACACGCACACACACAAAAAGCGACACTACTCACACTAACAATGAAGATAATGATAAAAAAGTGACCCCGTAAGAGTTTATTTCACCTGGTTCGCGGAACATTAATATAAACATTATTTACTGCAAACGATAACCTACATAACACCTTCTATCACATACGCGTAACAGCGAGAGTTCACAGACCTGAGAGCGGATATGGCCAATTGTAACGGCAATAAAGGTGCGTTTACCTCGCGACCCGCCTTGAACTTCGAGGGGGCGATGACTGGATGATGAGTTAAACGTCATAGAATTATAGTCCTTACGATGTGACCAGTCTACGGATTAACCTGTCTGAGTTATTAATAAAGGTAATGATTAAACGAGACTCCGTACGAATGTGTGCTACTGTAGGCGACTAAATTGCTTAAAATTTAGCAGTAATGTTTTAACCGAAATAGCTCAACTATTCTTACTAGAATGCTGCAGATAATGTCTTATTAGAAGAATAAAGGCCCTGTAATAGTGTAGATGATATTATGTTCAAAATTGAAGAGGCTTATCGATTTTATAACGGTTTTAAAGATTTTGAATTATTTACTTATAAAAATATAACAATAATATATGTGTCTTGTTTATTATAATTATACAAAAAATCCAATTAGACATCTGTTTTTTTTTTAACTTTGTTTAATTGGATAATCATTATTGGAATATCAATGGTGAATTAAAGATTACAATTATTTTATTTGTTTAAAATAACACTTATATTATATTAACCGCTTGTTTACGCGTATGTACCAATCAACGAGACAGGTCCACCTTTTATTGTCGCTTTCATATCCCGGTGTCCGGTTGCCATCCGCGACGCAATTGTCCTTTAGATTACAAAGAACTCTACCACCCAACACCATCGAACAATTCTAGCAGCTAAACTTTGACCATAAGGTGTACTTTCCCTTGTTGATAATCGAAAAACAGTCGTATGCCAGTAATTACTATGTGGTTCTATCAATTTAGACAACTGAGGTATTTTATGATATCTAATGGATCTTGAATGCTCACGTGAATCTGGTGACTTAAATGGTTGAGGACTTGGTGATATTATTCGTGTTCAGATGTGCGATGAAGTCAAAGTGAAACCTCTTCTTCTTCTGTCTTTTTGAATATTGAATCTCCCTAGTAACGTTGCACCTAAATTGGCAATCTTTACACAAAAAAGTGTTTATCTATAATGTCAACAAGCAGAGATAAAATAGTTCAGATATTTTTATTTTCGTTTCTTTTTTAATGTTTTTTTTTTTTAATTGTATTAATGTAATGTATCGGACGGGATCCAAACTAACACTGGCTTATAATTATAGATTTTACGTATGAAGTTATTCAAAATTAGAAAATGAGCTTTGAAAACCTGCAACAACATAGAACCTTGTTCGGGAACAAATATAATATATCTCCAATATTTGACCGCAGTGTCATTTGAAAAAACTTTCGTCGTTTACTATTTGTTAATAATCTTAGGCGATTTATAATAAAATAACATACATTGAAGATTTTATAAAGAACTTCTCATTCAAGCCGCTTAATTCAGAAGTAATGTATATTGAAGATTGAATTAATATCCAGTTTAGCAAGTGGGGAAGTCGAGTCGAAATAGTAACGGGCCGGTAATAGGCAAAGTTAGTTTTCAGTTGGTTTTTCATAGAACCCTCTAATGGTCGCAGGTTTGATGTACGAGCCGAGTGACCACATTAGTGGACTGAATTTATACCTATGATTCTTTGTTATTCTGGCTCGTAATGGCAATCATATTTCTTTTGTACTGCTTTATATAAGACACGTTAATCAAAATTACAGACTCATTAAATAGGAACACATATCTCGTAACTTCGTGATATTTGTTATCTCTCTTTTTTTTCAAGGTCAAATTTGAGCATGACGGTTCTGAGTAACGATTTTTACGCAAAAGGTTTCCTGTTATGATTCCTGCATTAATTAATATCCTACTGCTAGGCTAAGGCTTCCTCTCTATTTTAGGAGGTGGGAAATCCACATGTGGCAAATTTTCATCCGAAATTTGCAGGTTTTTTTTTAAATGGTTTCCTTAACCGAACACGAGATGAATTATTAACATATAATACCGTGGTCCTCAAACGGTGCTCTGTAATCTTCGATAACAATTTCTTGGCTTTTATTTAACTCCTATTAACTCATATTTCTTTTAACAAAAAATACGTTTTCTTCCAAATAAAAGAAAATGAAACGAACAAGATTTATACTCAAAAAGGCCAACCTGATATCTTCCAGAATTAAGCTCGGATAAAAGTAGGCATATCGTAAGATCTGGCGACCGGAAATTAAGACACGAGGGCGGCCCTTCTTCCGGTTCCGCTCGGACGTCACCTCACGCCGTGGGCCATTATCATATTTCAGATGGTATCTGTTTGTCCATGGTTGATAGGGATTATTTCGTTTGGCTTGAATCTCGGAATAGTCATTTTATAAGAAAGGCATGCGAGAAATCGGAGTAGATACTCCGATAACATGATTAAGTCTCTTTATCGAATTATATAGGTGTTTGAATGTAGATATAGCCCTTATTAAAATTAATCGATAGATCGATCTTAGATCTGCGATTCAATATCGAAATTGAACTGTCACATTATTATGGGTTACGGATTCAAGCGATTCATTGATGTCTTCTTATGTTATTGCTACTACGACGTTATCGATCCAATTTAGGGTATGATTTAACAATACGCATGTTGACATGTTCACAAATCAAGAAAAGAAAGATATCAGTGTTTAACTAAGCACCCTTCCTTCCTTTCCCTTTGTAGAGAAGTCATGATGATAATTCCACCAGCCTGTTGACATCATCAGTGGATCGGGAAAAGGGCTTAAGCGCCAAAATTATACGCTTGAGAAATTAAGTTAACTAACATACCTTTTAACCTCATTTTCCAATATTTTCATTTCGGCTCTTTTCTCTTCTTCCTTTTCGCTGACGATATTAAAGCTAGATTGAATTGATTGATTGAAGCTAGATGTTTATTTTTGTATTAAATTAGATCAGAAATAATATTCTTTATTTCTGTAATTTTCCTTATTCATGAATGAATCGTCATATTACATTATGGATTTAAGTGTAAAGTTAACACTGGCTAGGAATGTAGATTATACAAGAATATATACATCATAAGCCCCGACAAGAAGTTACCTTTTCTCCACCTCTCCCCCATTTTGGCAATAAATACTTTAATTTAAAACAATTAATTTATTTTATTGATCCTGCATGAAAATCAAACAACACTAACTCGCGTTTTTTTATCATACATGCTCATCAGTAGTAAGTCTTATTTATGAATGGTATTTTAATATGAGAATAATCATTATTAATAATATATATACCAAGTTAGAATTAACTGTTAATAGTGTAACTATTAATAGTGAAGTAGTTATATAAATTCATTTATAGTTGTCATAACATAAAAAGACATATGTTTACGTCACACCGAATGACGCTTGTAAAATTCTTATTCGTCGCACTGGACTGATAAAGCCGTTTTTATGATATAAGACTCTCCATACTTTAACTCATTCATTTCTCAATTTACAAAACGACACAGACTACATGCTTGAATATCTCCACGATATTGTAGCCTGAGGATGTAAGTACACGTTTCGTATACAAACGGGACAAGCATATAATTTGAGAAGTGTCGACCATCTTGGAGAGATCACCGCACCCCGCCCCCCGGGGAGGTGGGAGGGTATTGGAATATTTTTCACACAAACACGTCGCTACGTGGACACTTCTACTTGATATAATATTGCTAAGATAACACGTGGCTTACATGGCTTTTGTTTAAAGAATAAATAATAATAAGTTTGTTACTGATTAAACCATCAGTTTATTTTACCACCTTATATATTTATACATCTAGACAAAGTATCGTACTAAAAAAACTAAAACAAACGATTTATATGTATAATGTAAGATCTTAAAACAAGGATAACTATTTAAAGTTAATATATTATTATAGTTTTTTCCTTAAAATTGCGTACATTGTCTTTAAAATGTCAAATTCAGGATAAACCGTTGAATTATTTTTGTCCTTATTATTATAATGTAAGGAATTTGCAATTTTTGTAATATAAAAACAAAATATAAATAAAAAATAATATAATAAGTTTATCACAGATAAAATAAAATACTAATATTATCAGTAATTTTAATTGGTCTTCCGTTGAATGTAAAAAAAATAGAGATAATATAGAAACAACCCATAAGTACCCCACTGTCAATAAGCTTGGAGTTTATCATACCACGCCGATTAAATGCGGTTGGTGGAATACCATCAAAACGATCATTAAATAGAAAATAATAAAAAAAAATAGTTTTGAAGATTTTACGGAACGAATTATTATAAAAAAGTCAAATTATTAAATAAAATAAGCTCAAATAATAAAACTTGTTAATTATCATAATAATAACAAAATCGACATTTAAAAATATCACCCGTAAATAACCGCATGTAAGCCCATAAACTAGGTAGGTGGTGTCGTAAGTGTCCGCCGGCGGTCAAACTTTATATATTTTATATCTATCGACTCACCGCGCCGCATTTATTATTCCAAGTCATCCCGTCCCACCCGACGCTAGTTTAAAAAATAACCACACGAATATTTCAACGAGGTAAATGTCCTAAGCTAACAAATAATATTGGACTAAGGTTATGAGATCGTAATAAGCAACTTACGTAACAGACCCTTACATGGTGGTAGAACTTTGTGCCCGCCCGTCTGGGTAGACCGTTGGTTATGTTCCAGTTTGAAGTGTACCTTAGCTCCCTAAGTTGCTTTTGCATTAACTTTATAAGCAGGGCTGGATGAACCATCTCGACTAACTGCGTCGAATAAGCTATCACAAGATTTAATTGGAGTAATATTTATCTTAAAAAATTACTAACATTAAATTTTATTTATCAATATTTGCCAGCTTACGGATGCGGGGTATCTAGGCACTTGCCTTAACTAATGTCTATGGGGTTACAGTGCTTCTTCTTTTGCTAATCTGTTAACTTATATGAAATCAAAAAAGGCCAGAAGAAAAAAGTATACCACAGTTAAACGATGGAAGTTGAGAATGTTTAAATTCACGGGAAATAATAAACCAGCTGTTTCTCGATATATATGTCTTTATCGAAGCTCTAGGCAAACCTTACCTAACATACCCGATAGGTTATACCGAATTTATAGGTTTAGTCGTGATGAGATATTAAACAGACATAGTTGCTTTCAAATTAGTCATTAGTATATGGCCACTAACAATTACAATCAATTATAAATCATTTTCTATTTTTGCATTAGCAGCCTGTAAATTTTTCCCACTGCTGGGCTAAAGGCCTCCTCTCCCTTTGAGGAGAAGGTTTGGAGCATATTGTCTATTGTATAATCATTTTCTATAATTAACTATAAATAAGTATGTATATTTTATTATTCTTTTTCATTATCAGATTTACATTTTATATCAGCTGTTAATGAATTATAAGGGTGGTGACTCATTGTAGTGATTATCAATTAATTACGAGAACCCAATGGTTAAGACGTTTGGCGGTAGAAAATTGGATGAGAGGTGATATCAACTCAAATCTGCACAAAACGCCATCATCGCTTTTTCTTTACACACATCTCCCTTCCCCTGACATATCTAAATCACTCTATTTTATATATCCTATGTGTATATATAGACACGTGTTAATAAAATGCCACGAACCGTCCTGGCATATCTTGCAGCGTCCGTTTTACGACGCACCCGTAATCTCGCCACACCTTGCTAGCTTAATAAAGGCGTCACGTGGACGGTCGTAAAAATCATCTTCAAGATATTCTGCGTGATAAGAGTTTCTTGATAGGATGATTCGACGAAAATGTTAGGAAAATAAAGTATTGAAGTCTTTGCTTATGATGTACCGCCTCAGTGGTTAAATGCTAGCTTTTTAGGATAATCATTCTGTGAGTCTGGGTTCAAATCTCGATTCGGGAAATTAAAAAGCTATTGAATTTTTTATCATAAATAATTTCAGTTTACACTGTAATATATCCTGTTCTATACTATCAGTTCGGTAGCCCTTAAGATAGGTTATGATAAAAAGTCAGTCACAATTTGAATATGATTAAGGAGAAGAAGATGGTTTCATTTCTGATGGTCAATCTATTGAAATTGATAATTTCTAAGCTGTGACCTAACGATCTGCAACGGGCTTCGTAGAGTATCCTAACTGTTCCAAACTAATGCTATAAATGTGAAAGTGAGTTCGTTTATTTGCTACAATTTCACAACTTAACCACTGAACCAATTATCAAGTAATCTGCATACATGTTGATGGGATAATAGAAAAGAACATAGGGTATCTAAGATCGGATGACTACCCCCAACGCGGGCAAGCCGTGGACAGAAGCTAGCTTAATAAATAACATTGTTTTACTGCATATACACGATTCTGTCTATATAGTTATCGGATCTAATGGTAGGCGGCTAAGCCGTACTCATATAGAGCCAAATTTATCGAACATACTTATTATGTAAATTCAGGTCGACTACATAATTTTTATATTCCAATTTCTAGGTTACACCTTCATCCGTGGGTGGTCAAGTCTCGCCGCAATGACCGTCTTGCAGCGTCAACGACCAGATTCCGCGAACCCAAATAAATATTCCCAGGAACAGCTCCAGGTGTTCTCATATAAACATAAACGTGTCCGCGCTCTCTCTGCTCATTTAACGGTTATTATTCGAACAATTTTAATTTACGAATGTAACAGACGAATAAAAATCTTAAATAGTTGTTACCAAGGTTCGTTTTGCTATGTAGAGTCATGTGGGAAGGGTGGCGCCACGTGTGAGCCGCCTGCGAATCGGTACGGAGCAAATAAGATATTTTTTTAATAAGAAAAAGTAATAAAAACCCGAGGTGAATGTTCGTGATGATATATATCGTCGATTGATACGGCTAATGTGTGGAACAACTGTGTTGTTGAGCTTTAAATATATTAATCGGTACACTTCTAATACGATAAATAAACATACATATACATACAAACATAAATTTAGATACCAATAAAACTCATTTGAATAAAAATAATATTTTTTTATTAGTACACTAGCCGAGATGGCCCAGTGGTTAGAACGCGTGCATCTTAACCGATGATTGCGGGTTCAAACCCAGGCAAGCACCACTGAATTTTCATGTGCTTAATTTACGAGCACGAGATGAAATATAAATGGTGAAGGAAAAGATCCTGAGGAAACCTGCATGTGTCTAATTTCAACGAAATTCTGCCACATGTAAATTCCACAAAGCCGCATTGGTGGAATATGCTCCCAACCTTCTTCTCAAAGGGAGAGGAGGCCTTAGCCCAGCAGTGGGAAATTTACAAGCTGTTAATGTAATGTAACTAGTATTACTTATCAATGTTCACAAAATAACTAGTAAACTACGTCGTGACTTCGCACGCAAAATTAAATTATAAAAGAGAGTAAAATACACTAATAACTCGATCTAGTCAGAGCCACTTATCGTGTACAGATTTTATGATCGTTGTTTTTGTTATTAAACCAAATATAAATAAATATAATAAATTTAAAACGTATTAATAGTTTGACTGCAACGGCATTTATCGGATCCTACCTATGAACTATCATCACGAGAAAACAATAACATTTTGTGAATATGACTTCAATTGGTCAAGTTGTTGAAAAGTTACACAACTAATAGACAATGACACAAAAAACAACAAATGATAAAAAATAATAATGTCAAATTAAAAATTAAATTACTCCAGTATCAAGGATTAAAAGAACGTTAAGGAGCTAAACATATTCGAAATTTAAACTAATATACCAAATTAATTTTAAGTATACTTATTAAAAACTTCATCCGTGGAAATGTATTAAATTGTCATAACTATTTCCGTACATCGACTATTAATAACGCGGGAAAAAATATATTCGACACGTGTGCCTCGATTATTTGTTATAACTTACGTGACAATAAGAATGGAGTTAAAAATAAACTTCAAAATAATAAAAATGTACAAAAACATACACACTCGATGGTAGCAATACATACGTAAATAGAAATAACACCGTGGGAGACGTGGAAATGGACAAGACATTGTTTTACAGGACCCTTATCACAATATGCATAGAGTTTAAATTCCCAACGTCTTGACCGAGTTAAGTAGTATTCTGATGCGTCGAGGTTTTGTTTTAAAGTGTAATGGAATACTGACAAACGTGTGAACGGCAGGGCGGCCCTTTCACAGGACAGTGTGAAAGGGCCTTTTAATTCGGTGATTAGTTTAAGGGGGTTAGGTTAAAATAGTAATGTTGGTTTCTCACATCAACGAGACGTCTTTTGATCATCACTGCTTTTAATTAAGTATCGCTATTTTAGATTTAATGAAAAGTTCCCGTGAGTTTGTTTCTGGTTTAGAATTGAAGATGCAGTTTTTTATAACTCAAGAACCCTTTAATATGCCTTCTAATTTTGATGTGTTTTTTTATAGACGGGTGAGAATTGCTCATTGATCGTTCAGAAAGTTAAGCTTCAGACCTGAGAAGAATCGGCGAAAGAAATTCATCATGATTGTCGTTAGAAAAGAACATTAGGTATTGTATTTAAGTATGAATCCTGTAATGGTCAAAGTTACATATAGAATTTTATTATATTTTACTCTAATATATTTTGAAAAGTCACGTTTCACAATGGAAAATGCTATTTGTTACTATTTGTTGATGCTTGATGTTATATACTTATTTAAAACCTTTTTTTAATGCATGGCATGAATATAATATTATATCATTAAAATAATTTTAGTAACTATATTTTGTGGTATAAATTAATACATAAGGAAAATCGCAAGGCTTTAGTTTATTAAAAAAATAAATGTTTTTTACCGTCGAATACTGTCCAGATTTCCTTCGCAGGGAACCCTAAACGTATGCAAATTTTATTTAAAAAAATATGCAAGCGACCGACCACATGTCACCGCTCACCCTGACCGCTCCGTTTTATTACTCTTATTGGATGGCCCACTTTAGCCCACCTTCTCCCGTTCAGTTTGATTGCACATTTGCTTACAAATTGCCTACCTTTTTGCGCACGATTTTTATTTATTACGTTTATATTAAGAAAAAAATCATATGACAAAGTTAATAACAAAAAATTTAGGTGGAATTTTTCAACGAGTTCCAAGACATTTTTATCGTATTTGTCATCATTTACACAATATCGAATCTGGAGCAGAAAAGATAGAATTATTTGTTTTAACCTGATTGAGAGTGTGTTAATGATTCGTGTTTTTGTCCTAAAAATTATGGAAATTTAATACATTTATAGAGTTAGATACATTTGATAGAATTGAAGCCTGGAGAGTTGCAGTGCCTGTTGTATATTCATTTAAATATTAGGCAGTCAATCAGACTTTTATGAAAAAAATGTCATTCTTTATATTATACGTCGATACAGAGCTTAATGTTTTAAAAAAATATAAAATGATGTCAATCTGACATACGACGGCCGTTCTCAAGGGTGACTACTCAACTGTAGATAGAGTAACTACTGAGTTTCTTGCCTTTCCTTCTCGGTAGAATCTGCATTCCGAACCGGGAACTTAACTTAATATAGTTTGTTAAATGACGATTCAAAAGTGCTTGTAAAAGCCTACTTGTATAAAGTATATTTTGATTGATTTTGAGCACGTCATGTTAAAGTGTGCAAGTGTGTACGCGTACTCAAAAGAAACTCTGTGTTACTTTCATAATCACTGCCAACTTCCAGATTTCAGGTTTCTATTGAGAATTAGACAAAAATGCCATTGGCTTTGGTTGCTACATAGAAGCGAGCCACTAACTAGACAATCAAAGTTCAATTTAATTGTTAAATAATTGCTTATAAATGTGATGTGCGCAATTATAGCTGGACTATGGAACCGCTCGGAGAATCGTTTTATCAATTTTATTCGATTGAACACTTTTGCCAATCTTCCTCTAACGCTTTGATTACATATTACTTTTCAATTGTAATATATTTAACACTAGTTTCCGCCCGCGACTTTGCTAACATGTGGCTCGCAGAATTCTAAAATATACTCGCTAAAAATATTTTATTTTATTTTTATAAACTTATATTAACTATTTATATACATGATATTTAATTTATTTATATAAACATGATGAGTTAGCCTGTAAGAGTGATGTAAGTACATGTTATTATTTTTAAGACTTGATGTATAGATAGAATTATATACTTTGTATATCAAGTTGGCTTCCCAAATAAATAAATAAATTAATTAATTAGTAATTATTTATTTTCGTATGTGTAGCTATTTGTTACTCAATACCGCAAGTCGTTGAACAGATTCTATAAAATTGTTCATTGAATTCTGAATTACCTACATAAAAAATAATTTTAAAACCAGGGCTTTTTAATTTTTTTTTAATTCATACTAAATTTAGATTAAATTATTTATTTCATTGTTCGACATTCGACTGCATACAAAATAAGGAGGATTTCAATTCGGTTTAATTTTCGTCTTTGTTATCTCAGAACTCCAACATACATGTAGACACGTGTATATGAACGTATTTGGAAAATATATATATTTTTTATTTCCACACAGACACCATCATAGTTTATACATAGGTATTTCCCGTTTGGCCAGATTTTATATAGATACATTGTCATTCTCGTAGTATTATTTTAAGACTGTTATATAAATCAAATCGGTTCGAATCTAAAGTAGATTCTACTAATTATTCTTACAATTAATTAGAATTTATTTTAACAGTATTATCGTAAAAGTATCCTTTTTTATTATGTGGTTCAACTGAAACCCAGAAACTTACACACGTAAAAGTGTAACGGACGAACTCTCCACATAGCCTACGCGCCATACGCGTTTCACTATTACGTTATTCACACGGTTTCGACTGCGAGTCATTAGCGAGTGTCATCGTTTGACAAGGCGTGATTAATTACCGTCAACGTTTTCGTGTTATCATACGAGGTGAAACGTCACAGGTTTTTTTTTTTTTTTTGTTATTATTAGTTATAAATAAATCTCTATAGTGTAAGCGTCAGTGCCCTTTTAATGCACTTAAAACTATGATTTAATAACAATATGGATTGTTGCATTATGGTGGTACATTGCATACTATAAGATTTCTTCTAGGCCGATTTCAGCAACGGTAAACTATCACGAGTGAGAATTGCCAATTACGTTCGTCACTGACGTACGTCCGATGACACAATGAATGTTGCAACTGAGAGTTTTTTGACTGAAAATCCACATATTTTTTTATCGACCCGACATTGGGTTTGGACCAATGCGACATGACGCAATCAAGCACACAGTAATATTACATACTGTTTAATTTAATTGCGAATGCTTCCCTTTTTAGTTAATATGAAATCAAATCGTCAAAAAAATAATACGGCAAACAATGAGAAAGAAAAGTACCTACATTTTATTTTTTATATTAGAGTGACAGATGAGCAAAGAAGTAAATCTTACAACATAATATTCAAAGCGTCGTTAACAATGAGTCTAAGACTTTATGGCCTTTATGCCCGTAACTACACGAGGTCACTCAAGCTTTAGACCAATACAAACAGATAAGACGCTTAGACGGTGCCCAGCATCACAGATTATATCGCTGTTTAGTGAGAGAATGAACGATGAATGTGAGGTAACCCAAGCCTCCACAAACCTCACCACTTTTGAATCATAAAAACTTTTTGGTTAATTAAATCTATTGTAATTTCAGTAGTTCGGGATGGCAAAATAAAATTATGTTATACCATGATGTTTCAATCTCTCTCTATATTTTTACAATGCCCCAATCATCCAATTGTTTTCCTTATGACAGCTCAATCACTTTTTAAAATAAGAAATAGTGTTACATGCCAGTATTAACTGTTATAAAATAATATCAACTAAAGTTGTACAAATTATTGATCAATTAATTACAATAATAAATGTAATAATATGAAATAATAATAATAATAATGTGACATTATTAATGATATTATTAATTATGATATCCTATGACGTAGCACCGTATTGGAGGCTAGGGCTAATCTCGTAACACTATCAAATAGTAATTTTTATAAAATTCACAAAGATATTATAAGAAATATTTGACCGCTGTACTGGTGGTAGGTGTTACTCTACGTTACATTTAAATATTTATAAAGATCCTCAACTCGTTGCACAAACTGTGTTTTATTCAAAAAAGGCTTGAACTCTTTCCGCGCGTCAGAACTGACGTTTGTTCGGAACGGAGATTTTTCTGAGAAATGCTGTCCGAAAGTAGAACTTGGCTTTTCATTACATGAATATAATTTAAAATTTCACAAGAAACATTTTGGAATGTCTATATTTGTTTATGCTATAAATGCATAAAGTGGAATATTAACGTGTTCTGGTGTGAGGTAATTTTGTTTCTTTAATTACACAGATACACATACATGTAGACGTTCTTTCCTGTAGCTCCTAAGACTAGCTATATTAGTTATCTATGTTTGCACCACCACATATAAAGTACTAAGTGAAATAATGAATTCGATACGTGAATATTGCAAAGATTAACAATGCTATTTTGTAATAAATCTACATTGTATAATGTGCTGCTATTACTGCTATATCAAAATCTCCTTCCACTTAAAGTCTGCTTGATCGGTCAGTGATCGAAAAAACGATGTCATTTTTAACTGACGACAAAGACAAAATGATCATCTTTTATTTGACATACTATCTAGTATATCACCATTAGAACTTGAAAACTTAATTTTAAACGAATAATAAAATAATTCCAATATATATTATAAATACCAAAGTTTGTTTCTTAGTTTGACGATGACGTTTCAGCAATTCGATGTTATCAGTGGTACTTAAAAAGCCTACCTATACTGCGTTTTGACATTTTAAATTCAACTGTTTTTTTTGTAGTGTATCACTAGTCACGACTTGACAGACGTCAGGATCGCGTTCTCTCGCAGCCGGACTTTAATATCAAACCGTCATGTCTGTACTAATCTATGTGTATGGTTAAAAATAAACACACGAGTTTCCTTCAGAGGGCGTCACACAACAGGTGCGATCGTGTCGACTCTAAAAGCTGTATCTATCACCGTCACCACTGGATTTGTTCTCAACATTTTTATAAAACACAATCCGGTATAAGGTATGCCTTAAAATAATATCTATTTTAGTATTCTAAATACGAAAATAGATACCTTTAAAGCAATTCTAGGAAACATGCTCGCAGTGTGGAAGCATGCTTACAGAAATTAACATTTATCAAATTGATTACTATTCGACTATGATATGAACTCGATACGAACACGACTTATAAAATCGATATCGTAATTTGTTATTTTAAAACTGTTACTTCTATCAGATATTTTTTTCTTAATTATTAAAGAAATGAAAGTTGTTTTGACGCTTCGTAGCGATATGCTATACCTCCACAATATATTGTATCAAAAATTCTGATCTCGGTATTCGTTCAGAGTTTAATATTATACATGCATATTAAATTTGTAATGACGTCATGTCTGTTCATCGACCATTTAATAAGATAGTTCTAGTAATTTTTCTTTGTTTCTTCTAAACAAATTCGTATTTTTAACGTCACAATATGTTTATGCTGAGTTTTGATGAAACTCGACCTAAAAGTAATAGTAAAAAGTAACAGCTTGATAATATCCCACAGCTGGGCTAAGGCTTCCTAACGATCTAAGAAGATGGTTTGGAGCATATTCACAACGCTGCTCCAATCCGGATATACTAGTACAGCAAATTTTTGTTTGGAAGTATCAAAATGTTCATAATTATTAATAAAATAGGTACGTAAAATTTAAAGCTTGTCAGGGTAAGAACAAGCATATTTCGCTTAAAAAATTCAACTGCTCTATGACACATATAAATATAGTGTAGAAGTAGATACGAGCACAGCCGCGGGCCAGCCTAGTGCTACATATATTCTGCACATATAATATTTTATTACCCATTCTTATCCGATAAAGAAAACAAACAGCCGTACGTACGTAAATTGTTTTTCTAACAGCAGTTATTAAAAGTTTTTTTGTATGTCGGGTTAGAGCAACTGGCGTCGTTCCAAGATCGGCCATCGTGGGTGCATTAATCAAATAACCCTAGTGAGAATCACTCAAAAATCGCTTCAACGGACCGACAGACGTATTGATAACTTTGACGATGGTGTAAACAGTTTTTGTATAGTTTTTTTTTCTGGTAACTTCAACGCGTAGAGTATGTAGATGTAAGGAAAAAGTTTATCGTCTTTATTATACACTTATTGTATAATCAATAATAAATAGAAATACAATATAACTTCTTAAGTACAAATCAAGTGTAAAGTAATCCCTTGGAAAAGGTACGGAATTTATTTGTATCATTGGTGTCCTAATGTCTAAAAATTCACAACAGTAACAGACTTTTGAATAACTTTGTGTCTCGCACAACTACTCTGTGGAATCAGTTTTCACTGAAGGTTTCCAAACCGATTCGACTTGAGTACATTCAATAAAAAGTCTACTCATATCTTAATTATGCGACGGTATTCACTTTCAAACAGGTGAGCCTCTTGAACATATAAGAAATATCCTGTAAAAAAACACCACAAAATTAAGAAAAACACACATATTTACATAAATCATTGAAAAGTTTACTACGTGATACGTACTTTTGTAAGTACATACTTACAAAAAAATTGAGATACTTCGGTGTTCCAGAAGCTGACTAAAACTGCGACTTTTAATTCAGTAGTAGTAATACACAGTACAGTATATATATACAGTAAGACAACAGACATACAGACTATTCGTGATTATAATATTTTTTATAAAAATAGTACTACTACTAAGTACTACTAGAATACAATTATTAATTAATCTCCCCCCTAGACAACCCTATCACATACACAATTTGTTAAAACACAACACTCTAGTTATTTTTTATAGCATATATACTTATACGGACGGGCGTATGATATTGGACGGGTCACCTGATGGTAAGTGGTCAGCACAGCCCATAGAATGAATCTGGCGAAACTTGACATTAAATGATCGATTCTTGCCCATACTAAAATTTAGAATTAATATTAAAAATATAAAATATGAAGTCTTAGTTACACTAATAACAATCTCTTCCAGACAATATTTAGTGTATTGAAAAATGAGATGTATCGTGGAACATCCAGTTGAAATTAAGTTACCTTCAGTGTATAATAAATTGACAACATTTGATAATAATTAACACAAATGACAAAAATAACAAATAAGTTTTTAAAAATATCATATAAAACCGCATGTACCACAGAAAGTAACAGAGAAAAAGCTAATAATTATATTTTTGGATAGAATATTGCCTCTGTGACCAGTCTACTCTGTGATAAAGGTAAACACGGGGTCTGTTCGCACTGGTGGCGTGAGCAACGCATTAGGCCGTCATCACCAGTGCCGATTCGCCTCTGATCTCGTTTATTTACTCGTAACTATGTGAGACCACTTCTTGTTTGAGTGATTGACACGGTTATAGATTTATTGTTAGTATTGGTTACAGTTGACGATGTAGCGTTTGTTTAGCGTTTCTTAAGATTCACTGGTGTGTTTTATT
The DNA here is from genome assembly GCF_905147765.1 of Vanessa atalanta. Taxonomy (NCBI): domain Eukaryota; kingdom Metazoa; phylum Arthropoda; class Insecta; order Lepidoptera; family Nymphalidae; genus Vanessa; species Vanessa atalanta. Next base: position 13,138,642 of record NC_061877.1, read on the forward strand.
ACCGATTGCAGGAGCTTCTCGTATAGCTCATCTATCACTGATATTACTTGTACTATGATTTGATCAAGTATGAATGGAACATAGGAATTGAAGCGAGTTATAATTTTATGTTTAATGACTAGATTGTTGCCTGCAATGAAAACAGAGTGCTGATGATGACCAGAGCCACCCAGTATGTTTCTAATTTCCTATTGACTCAAAAGCGAGACTTAATATCTTTTTAACACGAAAAACGATTTGAGTCTAATTAATGAATACTTTTTCAAGTGAAATTGACTATGGGTTCATCTAGGTCATAAAATACTCAAAAAATTTTAGGTGATAACACTAACATTCTATATTTGAAAACAACATTCAAAACTACACAGACCTACATACTTGGTTTATTTGCTAATAACGTGCTAGCACAAAGAAGTGTTATGTGCGTCAGATATTTGAGTTATGACGCTTCGCAATAAATAATAAGTCACTACCCATTGTTATTAACTAAGCGGCTCTAGTCCACCATATTCCGAAACACCATATTTCATGCAAAGGAATCTATTCGCCTTCAAGCCTCACTATATTTTTACAAGCTTCAAATAATGCCACAGATGAAAATATTCAGTAGGATGATAATACAACTGCTGTTTAAAATTGAATTTAAACTACTGACGATTAACTTCTGGTTCTTATACATCGATGCGTAACTTCTTTCGTTGAACATTATAATTTTCTTGATTACTTTCGACATATTATGTTGAAGTATGAAGCTATTTATGTTTCTATTTTGAAATTATTTTATATTAAAATATATAAGATTACTGATTTTTTTATTGATTTATTATTTTATTTTTCTGGCAACATATTTAAAAAGAAACGGACGTTTTTTTATATCTGAAAAGATGAGAATATATACCCGGTGTTAGGGCTTTCTGCAAGCATGTTTTCGTTTGAAGGGTAGTGAGCCAGTATTACTACAGGCACAAGGGACATAGTCTTAGCTCACAATGTTGGAGGGGCATTGGCGATGTAATAAATGGTAATTATTTCTTACAGCACCAATGTCTATAGTTAGTGGTGAACTTACCACCAGGTGGCTAATTTGCCAATAATACCTACGCCGACCTAAAACATAAAAAAAAACTACTAAAAATATCAATTTAATACAGTCTATTCTAAAGGCTTTTAACATAGTTCTATCTATTACGATATATAGATTTATAAATATTTAGAAAATAAAAATCTACTCAAGTTGATAACAGTTTTAAATATTCAAAGATTTATTGTATTATTTTGGACTTCTCGTAATTTATGATAAGCTGTTGTCTCCATTCTGTGACAGCGTCGGTTATCACGCCTGTTAAAGAGATTTATTGTTTCTTAGCGTTTATTAGCGTAGATATTTATCAGAGATACTTAAAGATATTACTGAGAGGGCAATGCGTGAAAAACTGTTCAAATCTCGTAAATCACACGGTATTTAGGCTGGCAATCTTGTTAATAGGACTAGTTACTATAGAAAATAAATAAAAATAACTAAAGAGATAGAAAAGAAATACTTTTCGAATGTATTCATATGGGATGCTTTGCCAGCGAAGCGAAGGAAAAAATATAAATCCTAAAAACAAAATTACTACAAGATTTTCATATTTCTATCGTTTCAACTGATTTCGACTCGATCCTTGAACTAGAATTCCAAGCGTTATACTATATACATTACAATTATATCATTATGTATAAGAAATAAAATAATATAAGTCTTGTCAACCTTGTGTAATTTAATTAAGTGCAGGAAATTAAAAAGTTTTTATTATCATTATCTCGGCATTTGGTTATTCTTCCCTTGTATTCAAATACCTCTAAAGACTCCCACTTAGTTCTGTCTTTTCCTATGCGCATCCACTCTGGACCTGCTATTGTCTTAAAGTCATATTTCTATCGTTTTAATTGTCTTGTTCTACATTATTTTGGTTTAAATCAACTTAAATATCCAAAAAAATCTTTACCAACTTAATAAATGTACTTATCGGAATTATAAAAATTACTAATTACATTTTGATAACATCATAGTAGTCCAGAAGAAGTACGTAAGTACTACCAGACTAACGTGTTAGTCAAAGAATAGGTAGACGTATCCGTCTCCGTCAGTTATCTGTTGCTTGTCTTACGTATACACGAATGAAGTCATATACTAATATCCGTTGTCATCGCAATAAATGGTCAAGTACCCACAGTATTAATTACAAGCATAGAATATGACTCCCATTACACGCTAAGAGAATCCCGCCTACAAATCGCCTGTAAATAAATTGATATACATCAAAATAGCTTGATACTTGGATTTATAATACTGATCCTGCCCCTTTGTCAAGCTATTTCGAGTCTACGTACCTGATACAAAAAGTTAGACTTAAATTAGTCCTTAAACTTATGAATTTATGATTCAATTTAAAATAATTATGACTCATTTTCATTTCGTCTCATATAATAAAAATAAATTACTAGTATGCCTAGTTGTAAACAAAGATAATCTTTCCAACGAAATAAAGCAGATACAAAAAACAAAATAAAATAAAAAAAGTTTTTTTTTTAATAAATTTAATTTAGGTCATTACTAAGTAAAATCAAAAAGACCCAGAGATTAATCAAATTAAGAATTGAAATCAATTCAAAAACAGTTTGCCGCCTTTATTATTTTACATTTTCATTCATATTTATTTTAAAAAATTATGATGACTATATAAATCTACTGTAAAATATTGCTTATGATTGTAATATCACGTGTTGCATACCATAATGGTAATGTGAAAATATATAAGTCAATACGAGAAAAAGACTAATCTCACAGGCGCATGCGCACAGTAAAACAGGTTGTCAGTGTAGGTGTGAGAGGTGTAAATACGAATAAATCTAGAAGGAAAGTCTAGATTGTTCACGTTCTTGAACTTTCGCCAATTGTTGCTTGTTGATGATCGCTATTACCTTGATTAACTATGTTTTCTTATCTATCAGCAGCTGAAAAGAATCTCTCACAATACAATTCGTATGTAACATATTTTTGGAACTCTTAAAATACGCGTTTAATGACGGGGAAATACTTTATTGAACGAAGTCGTTTAATTTTCTCAGTAATATATTTTGATTTTATTTATGCTTAAGAGTCTCGAAATCAATATTTGATTCGTATAATTGTTGTCATGTAAGTAATTAATCGTTATCTAGTTTTACATAAATCATAAAGAATTAACACACCATCAGGTGTATCACTTTCCACGTTCAAATGAGTCGCGCTACATTTTTCAGGTCATTGATCCACCTGGACTATTAATAGCTTAAACTATTTAACGTTCAATTGGATTTATTAACATATTTTAATAGGAATTTTAAAAGTATGCCCGTATGCGTAGGTTGCGTCAAGATTACGTTAATCGCCGGAGCCACCGCTTTAATTGTAGAAAGAAACAATTGCCACAAAAATTCGGCTTTAATTCCAATTTATATATTTATGTTGTTGAAGTTACTACAACCTTGAAGTATAACAACTCACTGTCTCATCTGTGACAAGAGAGCCGGCTCATTTGACGTCCAGAAGAGAATTGTGATACAATGCATAATTCCTTCTAACATTCTTGCCAATATTTGATAAACGCAGTGTGGATTTACCCAGTATTTAGTATTATTTTTATAAATACCTTTGTAGTCGAAGTAATATCTTGATATGAATTTAAAGAAACCCTTTTTGAAATTAAGTCAATATATAAATTTAATTGCACGACGCATTGCACAATTCAGGTATTCACCGCCGGTAGCGTTACTGCGAAGTATCGTTTTCAGGAAGCGAGCGTCCGGTGGCGATATGAAAGACTCTTTATGAGCGCTGGAGATGCGGATGTGATGCGGATAAGATGCTGTTTTTGGCATGTGCTTGTACTAGATCTGTAATTGAAATATCTATATGATAACGCACTGCGTGACTTTGTCCGCTTCGATATGTATTATTAAATTAAGTTGTAGGTAAACAATATATAATTTGAGTTTGTACTGATGCTTTTTTTATTTCTTATATTGTCAACGAGAAACACGGAGAATATCCGTTACGAAATCAACGAGGCACTAAACGTTAAATACCTTTCAGATAATACTATTTACGAAACAAAATTAAATTGCGATAAGTACTTGCAAAAACCTGATAAATAACAATAATTAAAAAAAAAAAAACAATCTAAATTTCACGTTCAGTGATCAGATTCCATTCATTACACCATTAAACATCAATACGTCAACAATCATGGAATCTTAGATGAAGTATTCCTTGGATATATTGGATAACCTTGATTTTACCTGTAACTCTGTGGTAGTGACTTACTCGCTTTTACGTCTACGTCATATAGGTACTTAACGTGTGTTCCTACGCTTCAACGACTTCTTATCAACTAAAACACAATCAGTTTCAACTGACCATGAAATTCGTAGAGGTATAAATTAGCTACCAAACCAAAAAAATAACTAACAAAGAAGACAGAACTCGAAATTGAATCATAATATTCAAAATCAACCATGAAAGACGCCCATAAGGTTTGTTTCTCAAAAAGATGACCAGATATAATCATTCACGAATTCGAACTTGTAAAATAATCACTGAGTTTTACGATAAAAATTTTTGTTTGTTATTTATCTCGTGAATTAATGAAATGCTAATTTAATTGGTGGTAGGGTTTTAAGGGGTACCCTCTCATCGCATATTCTACCACTGCAATACTTAGTATTCCAGTTTGAAGGATGAATGAGCCAGTGTAACTAGAGGCACAAAGGACATAACATCTTAGCACCCAAGTTTGGCAGCTCATTTGCGATATAAGGAATACTTAATAGGGACCACACCAAATATTAACTAATCCTTATTGTCGTTATTCCGTATTGTTTGTTGTTTGTTGGTAACAGTCACCATTCCAACCGCCTTGCATATTATACTTGCATTAGATCTGCGCTCTGATATAAGCTCCAAATCTTGATTCAAAGGAGAGGGGAATTTTTTAAGAAATAGGACATATACAGCCTCTAACTTTTTACTTCTACTTCAAAAATATAATTCGTGGAATATTATAGTCGAAACGTATTAATAATTAACGAGTAACATTACCCGTTCGGTACCCGACATCCGGCGTATGAAGGGGCCTCTGTCCTACTGATTAGAACGCAATGAAGCGAGAGTACAATTTTTTTACAACTCCCGCTTTGAGGTAAGGCGGGGTTAATGAACTCTCTGTTGAGCTAATTAGTTATTGAATATATATCCCGCATTACTAATCATCAAATTAACGAAAGCTTGAATTGTAAGAAAAACAGTCTTGTCAAGAAGTCAATAGTCTTTTTTTATAATAGCTGGATGGGCAAATATCCATCTGATAGTAAGAGGCCACACCATTGTCCATATACATTAGCGTTGCACAATCTGTTAACCAATCCTTACATAGCCAATGCATCGCCAACCTTGGGAACTAAAATGTTATGCTAGTAACAATACCTCACACACCCTGTCAACCGAAACACAATAATAAATATAATTTTTGGCGGTAGTATAGGTGGTACCACCCACTCATGCGCATTTACACAAAGATCTATTATCAATGAATTTTATTATAAGTTATTTCTTAATCCAAAAAAAAATAATTTAATAATTTACCAAAAGTGATTTAACTATACATATATATTCATTTGGTTTCGTCCCATTTTGTTGACCAATAGCGTGTCATAGGATATTCTATAACCATTATCAATAAACAGACTATTTCACGCAGATTTCTTTGTTCCAAATCAGTCTCCGATATTTGCGCGCCCAAACAAACAAACTCCTACTGTTTAATATTAGTATACATTATTATTATATATAAAGTTTTTTACTCCGAAGGAATCCCGAGACATTTTTGCATGTAAGCTTATGATCATTAGAACATTCCGAGGCGATACGCAAACGAGTCATTGAACTGACGGACTTCTAAATATTTTTAATAAAAATATACGAAAATAGTTACGAGTAACCTCTTTGAATTGTACGGATTATTATCGGACGAAAAAAAGAAGGTCATGATGGTATTAAAATATATTTATGTATGTAGGTGAATATATCAAGGTGACGTTTTATTAAGAATATAAATTTAATTTATAATGTCCATTACTCCAGGTATCATATGGAGGTAAAATTAATTCGATGGATAACTTTAACATTACGACAAAGGATAGTTAAAGGACAAACATACGCTTTAAAGTATGTTTATTCATTGTTAATCACGGATTTGGTCTAGTAGCTTATCAGACTATAGACTCCGCTGTCATGACTACAACGAACAAACAAAAAAATGGGCCACGGTACACTTGGCACTCCAAATAATAACCACCGAACATAATATACAAGACACTGTATATACATATACCAATATATATAGTGCTCAGTTACAACTGTTAAAGCTTTATAAATAGTGATGAGTATGATACACCTATACTAACAAAACACCAAAATCAATCAAAAAAATGATACAACAAACAAAAGTACTAAAGTCTAACGTGTAACTGTAAAATACGTTCACGGAATATCCAGTATCGATGCGTCCTACTTACCGTCCGTCTGTTTTAACTAGATCATCGGTTTCTAGGAAACAGCGTTATGTTGTATAAAAAGTCAATGTCTCCGGTTTAATGCATTAATTAAAAGAATCGGACAAATCCGTGAACCAGATGTTCATAATTAATAGTCGGACTTTACTGTGATATTTGATGTTTCGTGATCACCTCTGCACATAGAGATACAATAATAAATCATTACATAGTAGTATATTATCTACTAGCTGATTTTACCGTCGCGAAATTTATAAAATACAAATTTCCAACCCCCGTTTTACCCCCTTACGGGTGGAGTTTCGTAAAATCTGTTCTTAAGGGGTGTCTACACCATATAAGGAACCTACCTGATAAATTCCAAGTTTGTACGTGTTATAGTTTCTAATATCTCGTGATTAATCTGTGAGTGGTATTTCGATTTTATATATGTCACCGTAAAATTGTATAGTAAATACCGTTAGATTATAATATATCGTAAAGTGCGTAATTTCAGGTAAATTATAAACATTAACCTAACTTAACCGAAATATCATAAAACATCGAAATTTTTGACGTTTTATTTTGATTTAATCACCGTTCACAATATTTCGGCAGTCTACAATCTCGCGAGATAGATTACAATCTAGTACATATTTACATTCCTAACGTGTCACCAACCTTGGGAATAAAGATGATGACCCTTATACTTGTAGTTACACTGGCTCACGTATCTAAACTGGAACACGACAACTTAGTATTTCTATGTGGCAGCAGAAAATTCAATTCATTCAGTTTGAACTTGAATATAAAACAATTTTCGTAAAGTTAACATTATCATTATCTTTTTCTTCTTATTTATATAGTTAGTTAAGCGTGTAAGCTTTATAAAAAATTAACATAGTTTCATGTTTACCAATCCTTCTCGAGTTTGAGTTTACGTACCCGTTACCCACTACTAATTTGAGACTCGAGACACTTTAAATCTATCATATTGATAAATTGTCAAATCAACAATCAATATTATAGAAATATTTTACTTTTTTTTAATTGCATTTGTTGGCGGACGAGCATATGGGCCACCTGATGGTAAGTGGTCACCACCGCCCATAGACAAAGGCGCTGTAAGAAATATTAACCATTCCTTACATCACCTATGCGCCACCAACCTTGGGAACTAAGATGTTATGTCCCTTGTGCCTGTGATTACACTGGCTCACTCACCCTTCTAACCGGAACACAACAATACAGTGTGTTGTTATTTGGCGGTAGAATATCTAGAATAGAATAGATGAGTGGGTGGTACCTACCCAGACGGGCTTGCACAAAGCCCTACCACCAAGGACTTTACTTACTTTTAAACTAAACATAGTTTCCATATTAGGCATTTTTAACATTACTACTTAACGATTCAAAAGTGTTTTTATGAGCCGAACTAAATAAAGAATATTTTGATTTCGATTTTAGTTTAACTCTAATTACCTATAAAGAAAGAGAGAATAGTAACAAAAGTGGAATTATTTTTACAAAGTTAGGATGAGTTAAATCTAACTGAAAAAAAATTAAATTTCATAAATAATATCTTATTATAAAATCTATATAGAACATAGAACTAGAACAGACAGATTAAAAATAATGATTTGTCTCCTAAATTACGATTCAACTATATTAAAAACGCGCCAGTCGTGCTGGGTTAAATTATTTGTCCCCAGGTGAGGCCAGGTGGGGCGTCGGCGATTATTATTAAATGATTGTGATATCCGCGGGGTCAATGACTCATTGTGCTTCCCGAGATTCTATGGGGAAACCCCACACTGTCCAAACGATGCTGGAAATAAAATAAATTATATAATTCGTTGGTTATTTAATATAGGAAGAGTAATGAAATCACAGTGTTATTTGAAACTTATTTTTTAACGTTTCAGTTATTGTAAGCGTGTTATTAGATAAGGTTATAGTAAAACTTACGTTTTTAATTTAATGATTATTGCATAGGAACAAACGTTACGTTGAATATTTTTATTAAAATATAAAGCAATTTATTTTTTTTTAAATTATAAATACAAAAACCATTTCTTTTTTACATAAATTTACGAAATAATGTTGGTAAAAGATCCCTTGAAAACTAAAATTTGTAGAGTCCTAGTACTCCTACTTGTCGCTAGATGGCGCTAGCTGTATATTACCATGATAACGATATTTTTTTGTATTTGTTGAAAGTAAATTATTATATATTTTTTTAATTAGATAATTAATTATAAATTTGAAAAAATGCATAATTACTACCAAGAAAATGTAATAAAATACTAACATAATAAAACTTGAATCGGATTGGTAAATATTAACAATTAAGATTTAGGATACATATTTATCAAAATATCCAAATAAATACATTATTATGTAATGAGGTGATTAATAGCGAATTATTATAAGGCTTACTAACATATCCGAATTCATTTTCTAATGTTTATAAAAGGTTCGTGTAATTTATGTAGGTACTTACTTACCTCCGCGAGTAAGACGTTCTACTCCTTCAAATTCATTCAAATAATTATTAATTATATGCAAATAAATAATTACAAACAAATAACAACATCTATTTCTATTATTATTTTAATAATAAAATAATATTAACTACACGTAGTTTGTTACTACAAACATTCAAGGTTCTAAAATAATAATATTAGTATGTAATTATTTTATTTTATTTATATATATTTAAATAATAAAATCGATCAATTATTTTTATAAAGGAAGTATAGTAAACAACAATGTAAACAGCATCGCATAATATATACCTAATTAGTGAAGTGAAGTCTGGCAGTTACTTAAGTCCATTAAATTACTTATATTATATTTATCTACCAACCTATATCTTAAAAACTAGTCATTAAAAGAAGAAGGCAATTAATCTTATCTACCTAATTAAACAATAATTATACCTTAAATATAACTATAGTAATATTTTTATACTTGTAAAGCGACTTCTGCTAAAAACCGGTATAAAAATAAAAACATCTAACGATATTAAGGAAAAACATTTCGAAACCGCATTAGTGTTACATTTTTTAGGTTCTTATTCCACGAATAACATACGGACAGACCAATTTATCAGCTAAATATTAATGACCTCAATTCAAACAAAAATAGCCTTTAAGTTCTTTGTAATAGATATTACGCTTATTTTAATTTTAAATGGGTATCAAAATATTGACGTAAATCCGAGTTATTGAATTTTGAATTTTATTGCAGTGTTATAAGACTCAATATTAACTTAATTAGAGAATTGTGAGGATGACTTTAAAGGGCCCGCAGTTACCTGAGGAGGTGGGCCATGTGTATTATGGATATTGTTTCGTAATGGCCGCCGAAGATATGAGATGTGTATTCAAATTAAAGAATTTTAAGCTTTATTGTCTTGAAAATAACGGTTTTATTAATGTATTTTTTGTCATACAGTGTTAATTTTTTGTATGTATAATAATATATTAACGTGTGATATATTTTTAATATATTTTTAAATACATATTTTGTTATAAATGAACTTTAAACTCATTTTATTTTATGCTTTTTGATATCATTCACCTTTTTATAAGTACTTTATGGTATATTATTTGTTTGTAAAATAAAATTTAATATATATCTACTTAATATATAAAAAAATTAATTAATGTTACATGAAATCGATTAAAAATAGAAAGAAGACAAAATACGTAATTTAAAAATAAAGACACAGAACTTAGAAAGTAAGACAAAAATCAATTGGCTTAAAACTCAAAACCTAAAATCATTTAGTCTACATTTAGGTACTTATTGAGTACCAAATTAATACGATTGGTTTGGTAAAAACAATAACCTCCTTACTTCGAAAAAAAAGCTTAAGTATTTTGTATCTCAGATAAAGATTTTTTTTTTTTAAATACGGAAAGATTAGAAGCCCATGACCACTGCTGGAAGGCCACACAATCAACAGTTCAAAACCACAGTTTCTGTCAACAGAGCATATCTATTGTTTGAAAATAATAAAATTCATCAATTCCCAATTCTCACTCGATATTTTTGTCATAATTGAAACTATTGTTGAAATAAATCCGAGATTAAACTCAAGTAAACCCCGCACACGGCGCTTATAGTTAATAAAAAGTGTGCAGTCATCAATTTACATAGAATCCATACGAAACAAGGTGGTCATTCATTTGATTGTAGAAACCTTACAATGTTTCAAATAGCTCTGAGGAACGTCTGTCTGTGAGGCTCTTTAATTACTTTTTTATTTAACAAACTAGTACATTGTATTTTATATTCTTTTAAAGATGGTTGTATTGATGTACCGTTTAGCAAAGTGGTTACAAGTAGCTTTTGTCTTTGTTTGATCATGTGTTCAATCTTGGACAAGTATTAGGTATATGTATGTTTTTCTGTTTTATTGGACTCGTTTATTATTATTATCCAGATGATAAAAAAGAGTATATTTTATAAATAACTGTAGCTATTTAACTAAAATAATTTATCTCAAATGTTGGATAAGAGTACCTGCTGAGTTTCTTACTGAGAATTACTTCTCGCTATAATCTAAATCCCGAACCAGTGGTAACTTTGCTGTAAATATAATATAGTTCTGTAAAATAACGATCTATTGTGTTTGTAAAAGCCTCCTTGAATAAAGTATATCTTGATTTCGATTCAATCACATTATTAGAAGATTTAACTTATTGTACCTATTTAAGTTAGATGTAAACTAAGAATTATTTTTTCAAATAAAACAAAAAACATAACGGAGTTTGTTTTGAAAGATAAGATACTTTATTCAAATAATAATTATAAATATGATCACAGTTGCAGACAAAGCACACAATTTAAACAACAGCCTGTATAATGTAGTGTACTGTATACAGCTCTCGAGTGTGAACAATACACGCGGGTGTGGGATAAACACCTCGGCCACACGGGCTCGCATATGCAGCGATGACGTCAGCGACAACCTGTCGCCCGCGCCGTGTAATTAAACCCGTCCCGGATAGTGATGTCACACCAGTTATCGACAATATTTGATTTATGAGATCGACTATTACAAATATTCATAATGAATTCGTTCAAATTGTAAGTGATACTACCAACATAGAGATATATCAGTTATATAATATTTAATGTAATCGAAAAACTAAGAGTGTCAGTAGTTACTATCATACGAAAATTGACAATTGAAATGTACATGTTATGTACATGTATCTTTTTTTTTGCAATGTTTCTTCTACTGCTATTTGGAAGCAACTAAGGGTAGTTAAATAAGAACCAATAAAATATATACTTACTTTTTATTTGGCAGTAGCGTTTTACGCAAGCCCATCTGGGTATGTACCACCCACACATCACAAATTATACCGCCAAGCAGCAATACTTAGTATTATTATGTTCTGGTTTGAAGGTCACACTGGCTAGTGTAACTACAGGCACAAAGAACATATTATCTTAGCATCCAAGGTTGATAGCGCATTAGCGACGTAAGGAATGACTATATTCCAGGACCACTTACCATCAGATGTCCCATAATTGGCCACCTATATTATAATAGAAATACTTAATGAAAATATTAATTGTTTTACCTAAATCATAATATTTTAATTCTAGCGTGTCTTTATGTATCTATACCCCATCGATATGTCCTTGCACATTAATTATGCCGCACTAGCGTCGACCCCCGCGGCACCTCGTTTTATTAAGGCGCGTTTTTTGTGCGGACACACGTGCTCGCCATACCTCGCCCGTCTCGGGATAAAGTTCTTTGGTTTATATACGTACTTATCATTATACAAGTACGTGCGTTTGATATCAGATATTGATTACTTGATTCAAGACTCTATTGACATTCGAGAATTAGTTTGACACAATGATTTTCTATTAGTCATCCATATTGAAATTTTATTTAGGTAATATGGTTGGGCATTTTTTGTTCCCAACCTTTGGCTTTGATGTTAACAATAAAAACTAATTTCTTACTGATATGTATATTATCTTTTTAACTCCTAAAGTAAATTTGCTGGACAAATTCTTACCCTCACCTTGAGAAGACTTTGAGCCATCGCTGTAATTCGATTGATAGCTATTTGGCAGAACTCATGATGTTTTTCTTCACGGGATTGAAACCAATTTTCGGTTAAGATTCAACAGAGTCAGCTCAAAGTTAAAGTATAAAAATGGTGTAATAAACTACACAGCGAAAGCTGCAGGCAGTCACTCGTGTTATGTACACAAAGTAATCTGTCACATCCTCGTACCTATGATCCTACTTTTTCTAAAGGTTGAATTCGTCGCTTTTCCGAAACAGAAGGGGTATGAAAGCATACGTAACGAAAAGCACTGATTACCAAGCCCGCTTTTTGTCAACTTCAGCGGATTTCATATTCAGTTCGTGAATAAAAAAAGGTGTTGAGAGTTTTTCGGCAAGTCGAAATGAATTCACGCAGCCGGTTCGCTACGTGAACGAATTTGGACAAAAAAGTGACCGACACGGCGCGGAACTGGGCAACTAATAAACTAGTCGGTGGACGATAGTACTCACGTTAACTACAAGCGCTCATAGGCCAGTAGCTGGCTTATGTTGCTGCAGATCATAAGCATAGGTTTGAATCCTAAGAATTTTCCCAATTTATTTATTTTTTGTCAAATAGTTCTCAGTGCGATGTTGACGACGTTGTACACGTGTCTTGGAAATCGCTCCAAAGCGAAGTCGCGTTCTGTGATCTCTTAGTGTTCGTATCTTATCGTACAATATTATAACTTCTGTCTATTAATAATAAAATGTGTCCTGCATTGTGAGACTTGTATTTGAGAGCAGCCGTCGTAGTCAGAAATCTTACTCAAAGTTAACCCCAATCCGCTGGACTGGCCTCGTGTATTGGAACAGGTTCATATCCAGTAGGTATATTAAGATCCGGTAAAAAATTATGTATTAAATTTAGAGTATTATATTATGGATGAAAAAGTATCCCTTTGGACAAATAGTATTAAAAATCAGTCGTTGCTTGCAAGAATGTGGACGTATACTCACAGTGGTCACCTCGAGCTACAATTGTAATCTTTATACACAATAACTATTAAAATTTGAACACAATATTATAAAATCAATGTGATACGAATAGCGAACCCTTGTACTAAGTAATTCATAGGTACATTAGTCCATATTTAACTTCGCTGTGACCTGCTTTTCACTTAGAGGCTTTGACGGGCAACTCGGCGTGACGTCATCAAAGCGGGTAATTGTCGTGACGTCAGCGGACCGCGACACCGTCAGGTCAGTGTGCATAATAAACGAGTAGTTTCAGTGTGAGGGATGTTTGGACATTTTGTCTTTCATATTGGAAAAGCTAAAGGCGTAATAGTTACGAAATTGCATTGAGTGGATCCCTCGCGTTTAATAAGCTTACTCGTACACATTTATTGAACAATAAATAGAATTACTAAAAACCATCATCAAAGCGATATATATATATATATATATATATATTTAAGCTAATAGAACCACTTAGCCTGTTGGGTGTAGGTAAGAAGATATGTATCTACTCTTTAAACTACTCGACACCAAAGGAGTTTAGATTGTTGCATAAGCCTGTAATGGAATACAGTTTATGTACTTAATGTATTCAGCTACCACCGAACTGTTATAATTCGTGTAGGAGGTAACACGAGAACCTACTACGAACTAATTTGGGAATACATCGTGGATTCTACGAAATATCTATTTTTGTTCATTAAAACAGTGTCCATCAAAAACTGAATCTACATTATATATAATAATATCCTAGGGTTAGTTCGTCGTATATTACCGACAAGTTCGCACAATTGAAACCACCTTCCGATCGTTGCCGCCGATATTTTTACAGCTCCTAACTTCCTTTGACATAGTTATATTCGTTTTATTCCCGCTATAAGATTGCAGTTTGCAATAAAATAGTTAGGGAATATGACGTCGGGAGATTGGAAAAGTTCAGTCGTTTATGATACCGAAGTTTAGGCGATTTGTTGCCGAACGTACCTACCGTACAAGGATGTCTTGGAATTAATGAAAGACAGCTCTGAATTAAATTCGACGTTGAACCGTTTTAAGATACATCATTCACATTAGGGAGTATTTTTTAGTAAACTACATAATTCCCGTGACTCGAAACATACGCATCGATGTTCTTGCGACTTAACTCTTAATATAATTTTTATGACATAGGTAGGAGGACGGAGATATGGGCCGCCTTATGGTCACCATCTCTATAGACATTGGTGCTGTAAAAAATACTGCAACATACATCTCATTCACTCTACTAACCTTAACTAAGATGGTCCATCCTCTCATCAGATATTCTGTCGCTCAACAGCAAACATTTGTAATTTTTTGTTCCGTTTTGATGGCTGAGTGATCCATTGTGAACTACTGGCACAGGGGACATAATGTCTTAGTTCCCAAGGTTGATGGCGCATTAGGTAATTATGAAAGGAACTTTATTATTTCTTAGTAGGTATCTGCTAATGTTTATGGTATTTGGTGATCACTTACCATCAGGTGGCCCACCATAACTATATCAGAAAACAAATCCTTTCTTGTATTTTATTGTCTAAGTAGTCTTTAAAACGAATCATAATAATGTTTTAAAAAATATGTTACACATATAAACTCCCAACCATTCTTCAAAATCCATCTAACCCAGTGAGTTATCCTGGTCATGATACCTATATATTATATTAAAGTACATTTCATGAAAACGAACAGAATTTACGAAGCTTGTTAAGCCCGAGGACTCGCTATGTCTAATTTTCCGGTTTCGCCCGCACAGATTGCGGCTCGCCCGACGGGAATTCGCGTTTATTCTTCGTATAAAGCATTTATCTACGAGGACTGGAGGTAATATAGGACATTTTGTACTGGAACTCTAATTATATTTTAAGACTTGCCTCGACGTTGGTCTAGTTTTTAAGGCTGGCTGTTGAGGATGGCTGTTGCAGTTGGGTTAGCTGCTTAGTAATTCCATTTAACCTGATTCCTTCTGCTTTTTGTTTTCAATGATGTAGCCACAAAAACTTTATCAGGTCACACACCCAGAGGTCAGTGGTGGTATTATAAATATTATTTTTAGTCAAAAGATTTCGCCAGGCACGGGCTTGAAGTCAGGACTTCGAGATCTGCTTATAAATAAGCCACTAGACTAACGGGGCAGTCAGTGTGAGGTCTATAAGAAAATAGATCTTACTTGTTAATAATACAGTTTTATCTCAATTTAAAAGCGACCATCTCGTAATAGTCTATTAG
This sequence comes from Vanessa atalanta, assembly GCF_905147765.1. Classification (NCBI taxonomy): domain Eukaryota; kingdom Metazoa; phylum Arthropoda; class Insecta; order Lepidoptera; family Nymphalidae; genus Vanessa; species Vanessa atalanta. The sequence goes on from NC_061877.1 coordinate 13,154,510, forward strand.
CATTGTTAAGTTGAGTGTAGCGTCGTGCCGGCGCCTACCGCGTTTACATACTGTGGTGTCACCTAGTAGACATTATTGGATTTTCTATCCTGTTGACAATACAACGATTTTCACACACCTGCCTGTATTTTTGCTACGTAAGACGAAATTATCAGTTATGGAGTACCTATATTAGAACTCAATTTCGCAAGTAACCGAGCCAATATAAAAAAAGTCAAATAAAAAATTACTTAGGTAGGTATCAATTACATACCTACTTACCTATAACACTTTACAACTCATCATATTGATATTTTAAATGCGTACACTGCGTACCGAGACAACCAACCTTGATCATTGACAATTACCAATTTTTTTATGAGCAAATTTTACTATTGGGTACTTATTATTAAAATAATAACTATTTGAAATCAAAATACATATTTAAAAAATAAAAAACGTCTTACGGATCAAAAAAGCTCATTATTCGCATTAAAAATTCTGAACCTTAAATACAAGAATGGAAGCGAACGTCACGGAGCGGGTTCTGTACAAGTTGCATCGCTCGTTAAAACTTCCACGGCTTTCTTTAGTTTACCTTTAAACTATTCCACTCGTGCTCGGAATATATTTTAAATTATAATGGATATTATTATAGACTAGTTTTACGATTATTTTGCTTACAATGTTTCTGACATTTGTGTATTCATGTATGGATATCATGATATCGGTATTGCGTCTAATAAAAAGAGTTCTTGGTGCCGACAAGGTAACGTAAACTACATATGGATGCGTCAATTAGATTGTTAACCTTTAGGTAATTAAAAAAAATCCTGTTGAAGAATCGTTATTCGATATTTGTACGCGACAATCAGGACTAGCAAACTACTGACGACATAATTATTACTGTGCACAAGTTTTTGTGCAATCACAAGTGAACTCTCTCATCTGTGTTTACTTTAACTAACAGTACAATAACACTTCAGTGCAATAACAGCGTGCAAATTTTCCACTGCTAGGCTAAAGCTCTCCCATTATAAAGGTTTGGAGCTAATTAGGTCACGCAGCTACAATCCAAGTTGGTAAACTTACGGAAGATTGCATTGAAATAAGACACATGCCGCCATTTAGGCTCATGATCTACTACTAGATAGAGATCAGATCAGCACAGCAAACTTTCTATTGTCTAACTGCTGAGAAGTACCTACTTCCTGACTGTGCAATATAATTCAATAATTGACCCCACCCAAGATTTTGTATCCCAAACCTCAGAATATGCAACCTTATAATCTTTCCACTAGACCATCGAGCAGATAAATAACATATTACGGAGGTGTTTATTAACAACACCTTTTAAAAGCAACTACAGTGCCGCGGTGAAGTTTTTTGGAATTGAGCCAAAAGATCGTGAGTTTTGTGTAAATAATAACAAACTTTGCCCTACAAGTTTTCTTCTCGAATGTATTTTTCCTTTTAATTATTTTATATTAAATTGTCATGGAATAATACAATGTTTCACTTGCTTCAATATTATCTAAAGAAAAAACAAAGTTTAGAAGTATATGATAAAAAATAATGACAAAGGATATTCCACGCTAATCCTAAGCTGATTACAAATAGGTACCTATAGGTAGGTACGGTACTAAATTTTATCGTAATGTACGTACCTATATCACGAGATGAGTTAAGGGTAATAAAAAATTGTTTCCACTGACTTGAACTCCCAACCTTGGTTAAAGTCAATATAATAAGTTACAGTAGATACCTACCTATAGCAGGGGTTTATCTAATGTCTTTTACATAGAATAGGTAGTCATTTACTTACTTTTACTCATTACATACCTACATTTTAATTAGTCTTATATAATTAGATATTTAAATTACCTACTATTGATGTAGAAAATATACCTACCTAACGTCTTTAAAATTTTTCTGCTTGAAAAATTTTAATGAAACTGGACGTAGTGATAGTTTGACTTTGTTCCAGTAATTCAAGGTCTTCAAGGTGTTCAAGGTAATTCAGGTCAAGGATGTATCCCTCTAGATAACCAAAGTCACGGTATTTTACGTGCCACGCCGTCGTGGACACTCATAAATATTAAAAAAATATATAACACGGCGCCAACTTTTACATAATTATATTCGAATCTTCATTTAAAGCATAAATAAAACATTATTATAATTCTCCAATTTGATGAAAAACATTATATTAAATCATAAAACCTTCATTTACAATCTACGGACCGCCGTTCTCGTTCCATCGTCTCCCTCCCACCACCTCGCCCGCTGTAATCTACCCCCCCTCCGCTTATATACGGCCTTAGGTGCGCTCCAAGGTAGATATTACGTAGAAACCTAGGTTATATAGACGGGAGAATTATTAAGTTATTTTTAATGGAAATTGTGATCGTAGAATATTACTAGTTAATTTAACTTTTATTATTAAGCAGTGTCGCTTATTCTAAAGGTTAAGTTAGTACATAAAGTAGGTATGTTGTAAAAGAAGACTTTAATAATCGTGCAAGAGTATCGTAGAATAAATGTTTCGTTTCTTTCATCAGCAGCGTTACCAATAACGTTATGGGTATACACCAAGCTATTTAAATAGATGAATAAAAATCCATTCAAATAACAAATAATTCACTTATAAATATGCTAACGTATATAAACGACTATATATCTAGTGACGTAATACCCGCGCGGAAACAACCTACATTACGGGCGAGCGCTGCGTGACCCACTTTCAGACCAATACCTGAGACGTTTGCACCTGTCAGGTGCGACTGCGATACGCCATTGGAAGAGCCAACCACGTGCCTCAGCCAACCCGTAATAACCTGCACCTTAGTTCAGGTGCGCACAGGTGAAAATCCACCGCCTTCGCTCAGACCACGCCCTGTTTTATCGAGCTGCGCACCTGCGCTGCGCGGTGATTGGCCGAAAGGTGCACACAGGTATCACACAGGTGTAATTGTTACCTACAGCAGTCGTTGTCCGTTCACCTGTCGAGGTGGTCGGTTCGTGCGTCGTTCGGTTGGTGTATAGAGTGGGTGGTGGCGTGAAAAATTGTGCGCATGTGTTGGTACGATTGATGTTTTCTTGAGGTGATCTAAATTTAGGGAAGGTGCCGCGCCCTTGTGAGGAGGTCAGTGGGAGTTATGTTGCTCGATTGATTTGTTTTATGAACATGTTTATATTATTATTAGTGTTTGTATATCTCATCATTAATATATTATAAATTTTTATTTATATCTAACCCGAATAAAATATGATTCTAATTTAAATTAACCTATTTAAATTTATATAGGTAAGGTTACTTATACGTACGTGAGTATTTAAATTACAAACTTTATCAATTATGTACTTTAGTACCACTCATCGTTTTACAAATATCACATATTCCAAGCGAAAGCAAGCAATTAGTAACTAAGTATATCAATATTATAAGTAGGTTAACCTACCTAGTTATATAATAAGGCAGATTACCTACGACGACGACTACCTACTAGTGTTATGTGTGGCGCGGCACTAAACTGATGATTATTTGTAACATATCTAATCGAAACATTTTTAATACTTTTGTTTCATTAAATCCGACACCTTAATAATGAACACGAGACGCGCTAATCATAACGACGTAATTATAACAAAGGACTCGAATCATGTTCGTGAAATCAGAATCTAAAATTTTCGTTCAAATAAATTGAACAAAATTAAACCAAAACAAAGAATATAAGCAACAAACAAACTGTAAGCTAATTAGAAAACCGTAAATAAAAAATGAAAATGTCAATTAATCTACCTCTCAGCGTTGCCCCACTCAATCTTCTTTCATAATTACAGTGGCTTCTCCCGCAGCCCCCTCCCCCCTCTCCGAGCGCGCCTCATTACCTAGGACTTTAGGTAGTCTAGCTACGCTTTAGTGCTCAGTAATTAGGTACCTAGGGACGGCATTACCTCGGTTTAATGGTTTCTTTGCATCTTTTGTTAGCGTTTAATGAGAAAATTGTTCATTTTGGTATTATGTGTCGTTTTACTTGTATTATTATATCTGAAACTAAGTAATTATTTCATCCAAATGTAGCCTTTATTATGAGGTACGTACGTTATCTATTTTTTGTATAAAACGTATTGAAAATTGTGAAAAATGATTAATCATAATCGGTTCTTGTCGGATCAGAGATTTTTCTTTTCGTCGTCTACATTAAATAAAATAATTTTAATTCGTCACTACGCTACTGATGACTCGACTCATTGCCCATGACTTAGCCCGGGTAGCACCGAAAAGATAGATATATTACGTACCTACGTTTATTGTCGTGGACTTTTAGCAATTCAAAGACACAAATTATGTATAATTTATTTTCATTTAAGTTTAAGGATTACTGCGGACTCCCTTGTAGCTCTCAGACGATATGATTCGTTTTGACTCAAATGTCGAATATTATAATAACATTATCTTATTTGTATATAAATGAGAATTAAAGCCACAGTTTATAACTGTCCCACTAATGGACTGATTCTCCTCTCCCACATAATAGGTTTGGTGCTTATTCCACCACACTGCTCAAATGCGGGTTCGTGGATGCACATGTAAAAAATTAATGTGTAGGTAGGTATATGGATTCAAAGATCACACGTTGAAATACAGGCCAGTAATCTACTACTTCGTTTAAATTTGTGATTTTAATTTATTCGACAATAATTTATTGAAATTGAGAATTTTATTTTGTTAAAAAACTTTTCATTCTTACGCAATTTGATGAGACTTTTATGTACGTATATTATTTTATATATAACAGATATTATTGCGACGTAAGATCTCACTCTTCTACATTTTATATGGCAATTAAAAATGCAAAACAAATGTAGCTTAAACATACCTAACTACTATATCGCTGTGGTCATGGAATAAGCTACATGACTTCCCATCAGTAGTCGTAAGAGAATATCTCTGATATTTCTCTCTTTACAGAATTCTAATATTTTTACGCTACATTTTATTTTAAAGGCTATTAATCACATATGAAATTCAAATTCAAATCTATTAGGCAATAAAATAAACAAAATGTACTCGTTTATTTGTTTCTATGTAAAATACATCTACGAACAGTGGCTTGTAAATGTAACATTAAACAAAACGCGTTGCAGTTGAATGCGACATAAAGCTAGCAGCGTAATAACAATCCGAGCTTCACCTACTTACAACTCTTTCCTTGCACACGACGTTTACTTTCAGCCACTCGTAAAAGGACGGTGAAGGTCAGGACTTAGTAGTGGCGGAAAGCGGATTCGTTTCGTTTATTCATATAAACAACGACTCTTTCTGCTTGGCTATTATATTCTGACATATTCATGTTTCGAGCATATTTACGTTCTCAAATTATGGGACCACACATCAGTCATTGCTTAAACAAGTCGTCAAGTTATTTATTTTCTTTAGTCCTTGTAATGTTCAGTAAGGTGTTTTAAATTTAAGAGTGTGTGACGTCAATATTTCAAACTTTAACGTTTGTTTTACCTTTTATATATTATATTCGATTACCTTTTCAACGTTATCATACCGTTTTATTTCCAACGCTCGACTATATTATAAAGATTCTCGTTGTCAGTAACTAACTGACGCGTATTCCGACCTCGGAGTTGACTCGACTTTAATATAATAATGTATGGAGTAGAGTCTAAGCAATATTAGAATATATTTTTTATATTAACTATCCAGGTCCATGTTCAGAATAAAGAGTGACAGTGAGAGACATAATTTTATCAAATGGATTATTTTATAGGAAACATATAAAATAGACAAAGTTTTTTTAATTTAATACAATTATGTACACAGCCTTAAGATATTATATAAAATATATCGCAATAAATAGTACATTTACATAAAAAACGCTATCGCAGCCGCTCCGCTTATAAGCTGGTGCTACCTTAGAAGCAAGGCTTCATCTGTAACTCGATTTGCAGCTGTGAATACTGCTCAATTTGTGGCTCATCCACCTTCACTTGCATGCGCCCAGTAATTTTACTTCTATTCTATGCTTAACTAACTGTAGTAAGTCGGACGAGGCATTCAGATTCACTTAGTTGCACATCTATAATTCGACACCTAACTATAAAGCTATTTCTCTGTGCTAGTGCTTCGTGCAAGCCAGTAAGAGTAGATCCATCTACTCATATTTATTATTAGCAGCAACTATAATGCATCGTACGAACAACGCTTGTGTTTCTGTTTGAATTTTGAAGCCAGTGTAATAAGAGATACTCGGAACATTAGATACATCTTAGTTAATTTTTCTTACAGGTCCGATGTCTACGGCATACGTGTCCTCTTACCATTCAATTGTTACCAAATATTTGACGATAACCTTATTACGAGAAAGTCAAAGAATAAAAAATATATTCCTCATTTCTTCATTCATTGCCATCATCGCCATCACCCATTTGAATATTTGATGGGAAGAGTAGATACATATTAAGCGCATATTATATACTAGTTGTCGCCCGTAGCTTCGCTCGTTTTAGGGGTTGGTTGTCATGTGTTAGGCAAAAAAAAAAGCCTATATCCTTCCATGGAGTTCAAGTTTGCTTCATAACAAATTTCGTCGAATTCGATTCATTGGTTTGGCAGTGAAAGAGCAACAGACAGACAGAGTTACTTGCGCATTTATAATATTAGTATAGACCTACGTCATATAATATGATTCAGGTAACAATCGCGGCCGTAAGATATAGGAAGAGAGTAATATTTGTAAAAAATCAAACGATATGAACGTAGTCCAAACTATTTCATTAATCGCTCGAGATTACATTTGTAAACTAATATTCAAACCAAAATGTCATACTCGAAGCTATATTCTGATGTAAGCGAATACGCTGAACGAGTGCTCCCCGTTTGTCTGTTTGTCTGGCGTGTTTGGCGAACCTCTTGAATGTACGGACGAGTTTCCTGGTGGACATATTCTTTTGGTTTAAATTATAAGCGGAGCGATTTATTCTAACTTTAACGAAATTGTAACATGTTAATTAATTTTTAAATGTCAATCGAACATGTCTGTGCTAATTGGAAAAAAAAACCCTTTATTATTCGGCTTTCGTTTGCTCTGGTCGTAGCTTTAATGATCAGACGTGGACACGCCACGTGACTAAATCTCGACAATCAAGCATCCCTGAAGTCTATGATGCAAATATCTTGTTTAGTTACTCTCGTGTGCTACTAATAACGTAATTTCACTTGCAGAGTCACAATCAATAGTTACATAATACATGAAGCTGAACAACAAGATTATTAAGGAAGATTTTCAACATGTCCTTTTTGATGATACAATTTAATTCGCGACTCATATTATTCGTACTAGTTGTTCGATCAGAATAAACACGTTTCGTTTTTTTCGTTTTTCACAAATCGATATTTGTTTTTTTTTTAAAGAATTGCATTGCCCTATTTTAAGGAATTACTAATTTAAGCCTGAAGTTTTTGCTAGGATTGGGGACGACCGTTGCCCAAGGGGTCAGGACCGAACGTGGCCGACTTTTTAGATCGCTCCGTAAACCATTGCGCTATTGAAGCCTTAATTTGACTATAAGATAATAATACTATTTAGGATTCAAAAATTGTAACATATTCTCGCTTGTCGCTTATGCTGTTGATGCTTGCATCGTGAGCAAACGAGACGCGGTAATGACAGGGGAGTGAGGTGTCCTATTACGTGACGCACCTGATAAATGCTGAGTGGAGTGGACTGAACTTTGTATAGCTCGTTGAACGCTCTACTAAATTGAAATTAATAGTCTATATATTTTTTTATTTTTAGTAGAAAGAAAACCTGACAAAAAAACCACTCGTTACTTTATCTTACTCATCCATTAAACTGTGGCGTAGCAATAATTAACAGCACTTGCTTGTCAAAAATGTCTTCTTTTTTGACGACATTTTTGTATAAATAATATATTTGGGGTAGGTACTCAACATAAAAGTGCCGATTCTTAGATTAGTCCTAGTCTTTTTTTTGTCGAAGGCATAGCTTTTTGCGCTGTTAAAACAACACACTATCTTAAAACTAATATTACCTATACAAAGTTTTAAAATACAACATAATATTATTTGATTACAAAAAAACTATTAATCTAGTAACTGTTGATTAATATTGTTAAAATAATATTACTCTACAGTTGTGCACTATATTAAATAGTTACTCACTGGTTTATAAATTAAAATTAAATTAAATATAAAGTGAACGAAATATTTGTTACTGTTAAAATTTCTATTTCAAACATTTGTTGGTTACTTTTAAAGCGGTGTACAGATCAAAGTGGCGAGTTGGCGCAAACATTTTATCCGAGTAAACAGGGGAGATCTGCAAACTAACGGACTGACACATTCTCAAATCTTATATTGAACTATTCAATTATTGTGTAGCTGTACCTAAATGCACGTGACTTTCGATATGCATGACGAGTCTGGACGGTTACACGAGTGTTGTGTTTAGTAGTTCATCTTTTGGATTTAACGTAAATAGTAATAAGCTTTCTGCAAGACCAGTGTGGGTAACATCTAATTGCTTCGTTTCAGCTACTCTTCAGCTAAACTTCAAATGGCAATACTCGGTATATATAGGTATATCTGAGTTTATTATCAATGCGTTAATTGGTGTAAAATATGGTTTGTTTTTCGTACAGTGTCAGTGCCTTTTGGTAAATGTGACAAGTTAACGTCAGGTTGTCCATTCACCTGTATGCCATTCATATGAATAGGTATTAAAAACAGGCTCAAAATTCTTATATTTGCACCCAACAAAAGGATTAATTCGGCAAACAAATAACTTTAATAATGATTACTAAAACTGTTCAAAGATTTTGGCTAGAATAATATTACACTATACTATACTAGTTTCATTTTTCTATTAAAATAAATTCGGAGAGTTGAGAGTTCGAAGAAAGAAAAAGAAAAAGAGCTCTAATCTCCGGAAGTTTATTTTAGTTTTAAACGTGTGATTTGCTGGAATAATAAATTATTCTTCAAGAACAATATTTTTTATTTTAATAATACAATATAATTATTACGTACATTTAATTGAGTGGATGGGACGAGCCTGAGTCTCAGGCCCTAGTTTCTTCCGATAACGTTATACAATAAAAAATATAAATTATGCAATAAAAAGTTACATGCTTAAGTATAGTGGTTAGGTAAAAAGTTTTATGCACGTAATGGATGCAAGATTAGAAAATCAAAAATAATGTACACGGAGATCGTGCAAAAATATGAAAACGGACTATAATACACGATACTTCATAATCCGTTTAGGGGCCAAAGTACAGGGGACGTTCACGTGTGCAAACATTTTAGCTCTGCAAACACAGGGTCACCCTCCACAGTACAGCACTGAGTCACCTGTCCAGGGGAGAGATTTAAAAAATCACTCTGTGAAAAGATTAATGCTTATTTAACAGTTATATTAATTGATGAACTGGAATATGTTTTTTGTTAGGCTTCTGCTACGTAACGAGCTAATCTACGCAGTTCTTATAATTTTAAATAGGAACACAAATGTGCACGCGCGATAAAACTATATTGCCAACTAGCGACCCGCCCCGGCTTCGCACGGGTGCAATGCTGATACTAAATATACCTACTGCAGAACAGACTTACAACTGTCAACTGTCATAGTTTTTTTCATTAGACAATACAAACTGCTATGCCCCTGCATTTAAATCTGTAATATCTTCGAAAATATTCATTTAAATTACATGATGTAAAGGGCCATATTGATCTATATTAAATGCACAATGTATTTAAGGTACTTAATTAGATAATGATTAATGCTGTATTGCTTAAAATCGCTTCAAAAATAAGCGATTATTTGTCGTAAAATCCCTAAGAGATATACAAATACCATCGTGGACTTTTTTAAAGATCTTTTTAAGGTATACAATACTGTAGTACATTCTATATCATATTGTTCACCCAACGTTAGTAAAGTAAGCTCAAATTTCAAAAAATGTGTTTATTTACGACATCACTTTGAAACCACTAAAATTAATTATCAGTGTTTCTCTAATATATTGTGCACGAATTATATATATAAACGTCCCTCATGAAAAAAACGCATCAATATTCGTTGTGTAATTTTCGAATATATTTTTCGTTGTTTAATAAATCGAAGTTTCGACCAAGGTTTCCTTCATCAGCGAGGACCAAAATATTTTTGCCACTACTCGTATACGGGTGCTTCTACAGAAGATAATCTACCTTCGATTTAGACCTTTTACTTACTTCGCCTTGAATCTACAAGCTGTCTTCTTTGTTTCAGATAAGGGTCCGGCAGGTTAACATCATGAATCTGTGTTTATCTTGCTATATCAAAACGGGTAATTATATGTAAATCTCAATATCGCAACAACCTCAGCGATCCACCATTTGAGATGATGATTGAGGTCAAAAAGCAAGACAGTGGAAGTAAGCATCTTAAAAATTACAGTAAGACATTATAAAGAAGTGGTCTCATTAGGACATTAAATCTTCTCCAATATTTTTAACTAGAATCATAATTAGGTAACTCTTTGTTTTGCAAAATTGAAGCTCCTGGCTAAATTTCGGCTAATATCAACACACTGCACAGGAAATAATAAAGTACCTACCTACGCAGTGCTTCTGTGTGCTTAAACACAGACGAGAAACAACTACATTGGCGATGAAAGGAATGGTTGATGTTTCTTACAGTGCCAATCTAAGTAAGGCTAGGATATTCAGTAACATTCAGCTATTAGCAAATTAATTTTAGGGCGTAATTTGCTATTAGATCTTGCGATAATGTCACGATAAGTTTAAAAAAAACAGAACTGGCAACATTATCATTAGCGGCCACTTTAATCACAAAAGTGGTGTAATCATAGTTTTATTATACAGCAATGAACATAATTACAACTGTTTCGTACAGATACTAAGCGTCATAATCTTCGCCACTATTAAGGATATCTCTTGGGTTTTTTGTTGACTGATACTAGCTAAATAATTTGTCTGTTGTATTGTTTTAACGATATTTTTTTTATAATTTACGATAGCTAACATAAACACATTAATTTTATTGCTGTTTATAAATAAGACATTTAAATTTGTATAAGTTTATATAGATGACAAAAAATTTACTATTTGTTGATGAAATTTAATCTATATAATTATCACAGGTATATTATTATCGAAAAAAGAAACTACAAAGTTTCTTATCGGTTCTTAAACGCAACTTTAATAGTAATTTTTCATTTAGCATCCAAAAACGACTGCTACTTAATCCTAGTGAGATATCGATCTATTAGTCATCATAGAAAAAATAGAAATTGCGTGTGATTTTTTCCAATATTAGTACCTTCTTTCCTCTTAAATAATTTTATTTTTTATTTTATTTATTTTAGGGAAACATAGAGCATACATACAATTAATACCAAAATAATTTTAACGTATGCAAAAAAAGTTTCCACTGTTGCATTAAACACGTACTGAACTAAAAGACAAGTAATAAAAGTAAAATATTATCAAAGTATATGAAATAAAGTTATCAAACTTGAATTATTCCAAGTTTAATAAAAAAAAAAAAAACAAAAATGATGTGTGGTAATAAAACCTATCTGGCTATGCTGATATCGAGAATTTTCGATATTATCATTCTCAAATGTTTTGTTTTCCTTGTCCTCCAATAATTTCAATTTCAATTAAATATATAAGCTATATATATACAAGGAATTAGAATGTCATAGTAAGTATATTGTTACCAAAACATCCTCTCGGGCTGAGTTCATCCCAGAGGTAGTCCTTTAATGGGCGTAAAAAACGGCATTACCTAGAATATATTACATTCCAACGCTCAATATGTACGAGTAGGATTTTTTGCGAGCTCATATCTTTCAATTCTGGACGTAATAACTTTTTCACTGTACGTGTATCTATGGAAATAAGGGTTGGGTTGGTTGTGTTTCATACAAAGATTCTCGAGATATGATATAGAATACTAATGGACAGATTTTGTTGATTCTTTATTTTAGTATTCATGTATAGAATCCTAGCCTACACTATTAAACATGGTAGGGTTCTGTGCCCATGATGGTGCATAAGTTATCCTACCGTCGAAAAGCAATACTTTATTAATGTCAGCTTAATTTGCTAGTTTAAAGACACCTGAGTTTGCGCACAAACCTTTGTACTAAGAAGAAGATGTTAATCTTCTGTACAGTTCTTTATTCTCTGTTGTGAATATCCACAGTGGCCGGAATCACTATTATCAACGCTGTCACTCAAGACCGATCGATCCAACTATACTTTGGTATCAAAATGAGTCAGATACCTACAATGTGCTTACAGAGTAATTACTGATTACTTTTCAATCATTACTATTATACACATTCCCGTCGTCTTTACGCTTAGATCTTTTAAACTACGCAACGGATTTAAATGTATTTTTCATCAATAAACAGGAAGGTTTATATGTTTAAACCAGTATATAGCAGTTAAGAAAAACTGAAAATTTCAACTTTCGTAGCCGATAAAAACTAAAACTAAACTTTTTATGTTTGTTTTTCAATCTAAAACTTGTATATACCATTATTGTTAAGCCGGCACGGTTTTCTAGTTTAGTATAAACAAGTTTTAAAACATCTATAATACATTTACGAAATTTCGTACAGAATTTATATTTCAAAAATAAAAAATCCCGGCACTAATTAATAGTACAAACATTTCGGGACGACATCTCGGTCACAAGGTTAACTTGACGATTTAGAATCAGCTGCTTCCGCCGTAATCATTCTTTATATTTTTAATACGTCATTAGCTATGATTTAGAGTGTCCGGTGCTTTGATCGAGATGTAGTACAAGAACGTATTATTTAGATTGTTGTATTATTTATGCGATGGAAGATAATATGCTGCTCATGTGAACTGCCAAATTATTGGAATAATTGGACACGTTTATCTGTGAATTGTTCTATATTGGTGGATGCTGTGGTCTCCTATAAATTCGTATAAGGTTTAGAATAGAGCCCTCGAATTTTTTAACAGTATTGTAGAAGACGACTGAAGAGCCAGTTAAAGGAATTCACTCTTTAATAGTAGAACAACATTCAGCTCTGATAGTTGCCGACAATAAAAACATATTGTAGAAGATAAATACTAGACTGATAGCGTATTGTAAATTGTTGCAAAGTCTTTAAATTGTAGGTATCAATACAGTATATCCAAGGATACCAATCTATCTACATAGAGCAGAACATTCAGCTATGGTGGTTTCCTAAAATACTTTGGAAAGGTTATGATAATGATGATTAGAGAAATAAGCCAGGCGATCTATTTATAGGCTATGACGTCACAAAAGTCTTTAGTTTTATTGCTTATCGTAATTGTTTCGACGGATTTATTATGACAATATTCTGAATGGCAATGGCTTTATCGAGAGCCAAAAGACTAAAATGTTTATTACCCTAGTCTGTGGATTCGATGCATATTTTTAAAAGGTACATAGCAATGTTTCATAAGTAAGAAACGGAAACGGTTTCGAAATAATTATTAAGACACATTTTAGTAAAAAAAAAACTCTTATCAGGCAATTGACTTTAATCCAATATCGCTCTGACTTGATTTTAATACAGTGCAATTCTTTATACAGGCAAGTACGGTGTATTACCAAAATAAAGAACAATTATTTATTTTTAGAATGTTGCTATATCAAAAAATAGTTCTCTTAAACAAAAAACAAGACTAGTACAAAGTCTGGTATAATCAGTAGTATGTACTACAGTATATACAAGAGAATAGTACATAGAGGCATCTGTGAAGATAATCTCGGCTGGACCGCCGCGGGCGCGTGATTAGCCGCCCTGAGAGCCTTTTAAAAGCCTTAAAAGGTGCTGATGTACTTGATGAAGTCATAGATTATGGGGATAGATGTGACAATTTTTTATATAACATATAATCTTCATTTTATAAATGACGGCACCGTTATTATATAGTTCAGATATATGCGAAGGTTTTTAAGAATTTTAAAAAATTGTTGGAAAAATAAAAAGCACACCAAAACGAAAAAGTAACCAATTTAACGTTCTTTCTCTCAAATCGGTTTAACAGTTGAAACATAAGGACATTATTTAAATAAAAACTGAAATAATTTGAAAAACTGTATGATAAATGTATAGATATGTAAAATTATAATTTACTGGCATTACGTCACTTAAAGATGGCTGAAATTAAAATGTGACGTTTCTGTTTTAATAAAACACATAGTCTCTGCGAGGGCAAAGCGAGCGCGGCTCATTACGGTTCTGTAATGAATGCCCGCGCACGATACTACTATAGAGTATAGAGGGTGCAGTGCGAATGAGAACAACCTGTATACACTATACAGCTTTGATAATACGTTTTATTTCATTCATACGCGAGATGTATGCTATCTTGCATATTTATAATTATACCGGACGCCCCTCCACATGTTTTGTCTACGAGAATAATATTAATATTATATTTTAATAAATAGACCTTGCGTAGCAGATTTCATTTTGAAGTTCGAAATTTGAATTTTAACTTTATATTTATTATATTAGGTATAGTTGCGGTTTAAAGGTAATTTTTATTTTAAGAATATGACTTCTTATTTAGTCTTCTGTTTACTTATGAATATTTCAATGAAGATAAAAAACGCTAAGAGAATATCTTAGTAATAATTGGGTGTCGTACATGTTGACGGCGTGACATTAATTTAGCTATATTTACATTATAATTATGTGTTGTATCTGGTCTACATAGATAATCCTATATTTTACATAACCCGTTCTCTAGTAATCCCCTAGATTTCTGGTCAGACATATTTTCATATCACTAAACAAAAACCTGGTTAAATCTTTCGTTTGACGTCACGCTGGACCTCCGTCAAATCGTGAAAGGGCATAGAAATCCCCGGTTCAATTAACGGACACCCTGTATGCTTAATAAAGAAACTCTGGGCTTTCATTACATCCTGTATAATGGCCCGTACAAATATTTTTAATCCTCGTGCTCATACATCTTCCGTAGTTCATTTTGCTGCCCAATGCTTTTAATATATCTTATAACATTAAAGTAAAATGTACCTTATACATGGGCAACTGAGTCCAATTTTCGTTGTTGGTAATATAATGAAAATTGGCCACATACGGTTAAGGTGAAATGTTGCTTATAATTGCACAGATAGGTTACGATATAATATTATGTAAAGAGTTGCTGTCTTACATATTTATATCATCCTCGAAGCGTTAGCGGAGCATCGTTATATCTTAAATATTTCAGGTGACACGCTATGTCAGCAAAATGCGTACACGTTAACTAACTCCTAAGTTTGGCTAGCTTATAAGGCTACTGATCTCGATATCCTTGATTCAAACGGCAAGACCAATAAAGGCTTATTCATTTATTCTGTGTCATTAAATTCTTAGAAGTAGCGCGTTTAACACTCGTGCTTCGAAAAATAGGTAGAACTGTCCGATGTCGTAATGGACGATGGGATTAAGAATAGAGTGAAACTTGTATTTTGCCTTAGCTTGTGCAATAAATTCTCCTGACCGCCGTGGACATGACAAGTATACCTATTAGTAGGTATTAAACTGAGATATACCAACTTTCAATTACCGATTTTATTTGTATACCTATGGTTATCCGAACATGTGAATTATGCCAATGTATATTTTTATATATTATATTATGTAACACCACGAACTATGAATTTGTTGTGTGTTTCAATAATCTTGACCTGTTTGTAAATATGTTAAGTAAAGTTCGTCCTTAAATATGTATGCTATGAAGTATATTATTGTTTTTTTTTTATGATCTCATGATAAGTTGAATTTATTTACAATATCTATTAGAATAGTTAACTTTTCTAATAGATATTGTAAATAAATTCAACTTTCTCAAAATGTTAATACGCTGACATATCTGTAATACCATTGACTCACTCATCTTGAAATCGAAAAGCTAAATAAAAGCTTTACAAAGTATTGCTGCCTAGTGGTAGAATAAGTAGTAGATGGGTACCATGTACTACTTATTTATCCGGTTGTCTACTGTCACAAGGTGTAACAACCAATATTGCTAATATTAAATTTATACAAAATTTATATTAAATTAAAAGTCACACATTTATGTTTAATATTTTTTTTAATAAAAAAAAAATCTCGAACAGTTGTAATTATTACTTAATTTGTACGGGTTTCACTATAGATGTTGTTCAGGAGGCAAAATAATGCTGTGTTTTCTTCTTTTTAATATCAAATCAATTATGAAAAAAACAGAAATCAGTGTTTTTGAATAAACAGTCGCCAAATAATTTTAAAATTAAGCCGATAAACGAAATGTACTTATTTTAAGCCCGATATTAGCAGATTAGAACATGCTTTAAACAATTTAGCAAAATTTAACAGTTTCTTATTGATAACACTTAAAATATTATTTAAAAGCCAATTAAATAAAACTATGACAATTTATAATATAGATCGACTGTAATTCTAGTATTTGAGAAAATGGTAGATATACAACTAACTAGTTTACCGATCAAGACAACTAATATCACCATCATATTTTCAATAAATCTCTAAAAATATGGCTCAAACTGATCACGATCACCTTCTTACAACCAACTAACAGATTCAAACGCAAAAACGACCTCTTTAAAGATTCAATAAATGACGTAGAAAAATATGAATCCTTATAATAAATCAGCTACCGCAGCCAATCTCTAGGTGTAGTGTAGTTATTATGCTTTGAATTAATAAATTATAATTACTCTTAGAAAGATTGACCTTTATAGAGAGATTCTAAATTTTAATCTCATTCCGGGGCGATTGAGGATTCAATTCAAAATCATTCGAACGTACTTCAAAGTTCAAACTCACGTTCATTTGTCACAGTTTCCTCTAAACTTAATACTTCAAAACGTCTTTAACAGTTCCCCCCCAAACTAACAATGAACTTTACGCCTTTCCAAAACAGCTTAGAGTCGCTTGTAATGAATTATTGAGTTACAATCGCAACGTGAGGGTAGTGTCAGCAAAGCGCATCGCACGCTCCTGGCCACGTGGCACAATTAGTTTCATTCATCGGCCGTCCTCCGTAGCGGAAGGTTGTGCGCGCGTGTCGCTCGCATCCGCTGTACTCAGCGTATTGCAAATGAATTGAGTTAATCGTTTGAAACGCTTCGTCTATGAAGATTGTCTACAGGGGGTATTGATGCCTAGAATAATGGTTACAGTAACCATTTTAACAGTCACAATTATTTGTCTTAAAACCAAGATAGGTTATTCTCGTAATTATATTTCAAAAATTGTAATCTAGGTATTAATTGAATTAATAATCCTTTCAAGGCCCGTTTCTCGGTGCTTGTAACTTGACATACTGACAGACTTAAATATAAAACAGATCGAAGGACACATAGGAAGTTATAAATTATAGATTTTACATGTATATGATTGTAAAAAATAATAATAGCGGAGTTTGTTTGCATGTTATTTACAAAGGATGTACTCCTGACGTTTTGAGAATACCATTTCTTAGTAGAATCAACATTCGAGCTCGGTGACATCTCTAAATTTAAACCAACAGCTATACTCAATTTTTTTATCCTGTATAATGATGTAAAATCCATACATATATATTATATGTTTTCGATTACAAACAAGATACACACACAGAAGCTATTCCAAATCATTTTTATTTCACATCTACAAGGAATCGTTTAGAATAGCATATTGGCATAAAACTTTTTCAAACAACAATAAGAAAACGCTCGCTATACTTTCTTCGGTTACAATGGTTGGTATTAAGGTTCGAAGCCAGCGATGAGATATTTGTGGCCGTTCGCCAACGACATTCATCAATATCGTTAGCCTATTGTGGTCATTACTACAGCAAACGAATTTTATTTCCCAGCTGGTAACTCTTCGATGATATGCTGGATTGATTTATACTCGTATCTGGCTTATTTTTTTTTTAATATACGGTTTTCTTCATCTAAAAAAAATTACGCTAGGTATTCTAAAATTACCGATTCATAGCTAATCTACTTTATAGTTATACAAATAACTATTATATTTTGGAAAATATTTTGTGTATAAGTCTTGCATGATAAATGGCTCCAAATAAATGTATGCGATTTTAAAGTATTACGTGAAGATAGAAAAATAGAAATACTTATTATAAAATTATTAGTGTTTATATGTAATATTTTGTCGATGCAGAGTAACTCAAACCCAGGAAATGCTGAACATTATTCCACCAATATATCCATAATACAATACCTTTATAAGATACTAGATACCTAAATATCTGAAGTCTCACATCAATAGATTGAAGAAAAGCAATGAACCAACGTCCTGCTACTACAAAAAGCATCGGGCGTCTTTGAAGAATTTGTCCTACTTGAAACAAACTTCCTATAATATTCGAGGTCAAATAAATAGCAATGAAAGGCGAATGATGTATTACAAACAATAAAGGAATACATAAAACTTACAACCTCTTTCTCAGGGCTATTGAAAGTGAAATATCATCGCAAACAAATCTATAGGAAGGTAATGACGCGAGCTCCATACAAAATGTGTATAAATTATTGTGAGACTACGCAACGCGCTATTAGGGAACATGTATGGCCGTAATAAATATTCATCATGTGTTAATGCCTATAAAAACAGATGAGTGACGTAGAAATGTATCTCGTCGAAGCATACCTTCATTTTAATATAAACCAAATCTATAAGATGTAACTAATTTGATATTTTATGTAAAAATGCTTCTGATTTTAAATTTAAGGTATCAAACTTTTCCCCCACAATCCATCCAGTAAAATATTACACTTTTGTTAATTTTATAAATTTAATCAACATCCGTCAGAGATTATCTCTATCTTGTAATGTTTGCTTATTTCCTAGTTTTAGAGGACTATACGAAACTTTTCTTGAATAGAACCCGCTATTTTGTTAATTGGTGAATTAATACATTTTTCACATCACAAGCAGATGTTATTATGAAGTATTTGTATTTCATTATTAAAATAAACTAATTGCACCGATTGTAACTCGTTAAATGTCCTGATAATATTATCCAATATCTATCCTAAAAGTAAGAGGAGCAACTATAAAGTAACCTGTCTTTACGAATTTTTCCATTCATTAATATCCACGATGTACTAGGATACCATAAACATAAGTGAGGATTCAGAACGATGCACTAAGTGAATTCGTATGTCGACGCCACCTCCAATTTACTGATGCGAACCAATCATCATTACGAAGGGTCGCGACGCGATCAAAATGGACCAAACGACCCGACTTCTGGACGCACCTTTGTAAGAATAAGACCATGATAGCTACATATAACGAGCAAGACAAGGACGAAGAAATAAGAAAGGCAATGATCGTAAACAATTCGGCAAATGAAAGATTATGTTTATCGAATTAAGGTGTTTCTTTTGCACCCGAATAAAATTTCGTCTTTATTAGATCGGGGGCAGTTCTTGTTTATGGCACGACTATAGCTTTTTGTTTCACGTGTTATCTACCATCTTTCTTGTATTAAAATTATAGTTTCAGTAATTTCTTTAATTCCTTGCTCAATCAATATAGTAAAATGTTCATTTTTTAGTCAAATAAAGTATGAAATTATGGTAAGGTAAAAGAATTTGACTTTTATTTCTTTGTGAGATTTTTTTAAAACTTAAAACTGATTAAATTTTTGACGAAGTGACATATTGTCCTGTGAAATTTTCTTCTATTTTATAAATTTAATTCGTCCATCACAGGCAAAGTGTCCTTTTACCACGTGAGACTATCAAATTCAATTTTATCGTAATATAAGCCATATGTAGGTAGAGAAAAATAAACTTTATGAACCTACTTATAAAGTTCTTATTTGAATATCAAATAAAGACTATCTTATGTGAGTTTGATTTACGTGAGAAGACAATGCAATCTATTCCCAAAAGCTTTTCACGTTCGAATTTAGATCTTCTACCTCTGCTAATAGAGTTGAATTTCTGTAGTTGCAAATTGAATAGAACTAAAGAAGCTCTCGCATTTTACTGAAAAATGTGTAAGAAGTAAGGCAGGGAAAGCCACGGGATCCGTTATAAAGACATATTATTCTTTTGAGGCGGAGCGGGATTGCCGAGGCGCAATAAGTCCAAGTAATCCGTGAGGTACTGCGATCCAATTGTCATTGTTCGGTGCCTCTAATGAAAAATATTTTGTTTTCTCTTTTAAACTGTACAGCTTTTTGTATCAAAGAGATTGCTATCTTATATTCGAGTTTTAATTTTCACTAGCGAACCAGCTTGTTCTTGGAGTTGGTAACAAAGTGTGATTTTTTAATGTTGTTCAGATTTAAGAATTCGTTTGTTGATATTTCGGATTAAATCATTCAGTTCCTGCAAGCACTTTGTCAGCCGAGCTTGACTTTATCGATAAAATATATTTACAATAAATTTTGAGTTTATGTGAATTTAATGTCGATGCTATCGAGAAAAAACAGCATGAAACTCAGTACTTACTTTTTTCCATCATATATTAATTATAAAATATAATTAAAGTATTAAATTATACTATACGTATCAATTTCTATTGTGATCACGTAATCTTTTATTGATTTAATTAATACTTAACATTTATTAAATCATTTTGCAGTATGCTTACCAGATAAATTAAATTTTAATTTTAGCGATTTTAGAAACTTTTATACACAATAAAATTTTAAAGGGGTTGAAATTCCTATTTGAATTTTTAAAATCCAGTCTAAAAACACAGTTCCAAGAGCTCCGTAAGATAAAGTAGAATTGTCTGTATCGATGCAGTGCGTATTTTCTATTTTCGAACTGGATGTTCTGAACTCCACCCATTTCCCGAACTGGTCCGAACTAAAAAAAGTCATCGCTAGATTTTCTGCAAGTGCCGAAAGCATTTTGGCGCACAGTCCGAACAAATTCAAAACAACCATAAATCAGAGTGGACAAATAAAAAACTAAGGTAAGCGCTCCTGTTGTGGGCCGTCCCAAGCGGACGGGATTCGGGCCGCGTCCGGCCACCGGAAGCGGCTCTATTGGCGTAAAAAAGCTGCGAGCCAACTGGCCAGTTTGTTGGCGAATTTTTTAACAATCGATTAGTTTTTTTGTACAATCGCTTTGACGTGGCCGCCTTGTCCGCGTTTTTATAAATTTCGCCACCAGTTGAGTTTTTCTATCGCGCTCCGCTTTCTTTTTTCTTTTTTTTAGTTTAGAATAGTTTCGTTTGAAACGAAAAACGATCAATTTATTTTCAAACTTTATTTTTTTCGAGCGAAGTAAATTGGTAAAAGTTTTTAACTAAACATGTTATCGCAGTACGAAAAATGTATCTACAATTATTTCATTCTAAATTACCTACAATCACAGTTAACATATTTCTTATTAACAAAAGTGCTTGTTGGACAAATCCCTGAAGTGGACTCCGCCGCGCACGCGCCGCCATTCGACATGCACGTGTGTCACAAATTAAAAACCTTGGGCCCTGGGTCCACGGGGCTATTAATTGCCAGATATCGGTGCCGTTACCCTCCGGCTCGCCGTGAGAAAGGCACAATTAATGCTCATTGTCAAACCTAATCTTGTTCGCATTGCAAATGAATGGAGATTTTTGAATAAAATGCACACGAAATAATGAATATATTTTGTTGATAGACTTTAATGGGTTTTTTATATGTAAATTTAGGACTTAGTTATTAGGTACATTGCAAAATGGGAATAACTAATTTCAAGTATACTTTCTACATTTGAACGTGGGTACGTTCATATACATAGTATTGTAAATCCTTATAATAAATATATTTTTTTAATTATAATAATCAATCAATTAAATTATCATTATTTATAAGCTATTGTTTAGCTACGTTTGCTATACTCGGGTCTTCTTGCAACATATTTTAGCCACATCGATTTCAGAATACCTTATTTTCTCTATGATGTATTAAAATAAATATATATATGATACCTATATGAAACAAGTTTATCTTAAAGTATAATGTTCAAAAATTGTTTAGTGGCTGCCTTCAAAAATATTGTCACTGTCATGTTAAATGCTAAGTCTAAGGAACATCAATAATACGTAAAATGTTTTGTCTTTTTTATATCTAAGGATATATCTAATAATACAGATCGTTCACAGAACTGTTCACGTGTTGATGTAGCTGATAGCGGTGATGAAAAGATCCCTCGCTGATAGCGACTGACGGGATTCCTGCGTTTTGTATCTCCTAGTGTAATTGCTTGCAAATAATAGAATAGGGCGAACATCTATCAACTTAACCTTAAAGGTTTTAGTATATCGGCATATTATATGAACTAGTAAGACCTCATGTCTTTTTTGAGGGAAGCTTTGCTGCTGCTCCAATGTGGCTTTAATGCTGTGGATACACGGCTTTTTACTTCATTGCCGAGTAGAAATGAATTATAAATTAAGGACATGTAATTGCAGTGAGATTCGAACTCAGAATCATTAGTCAAGATTCATGTATTCTAACAGCAGCCCAGTGAAGCCATCACGGCATATTTTATACCATTGAATTAATATAACTTCATCTGATGATTATAAATACTTCAACGATTGTTTTATTGAAGTCATAAATGAAAATGAACAAGATATTCTCTCTCTTCCACTTTTTATCCAAGATCTTGTATGTCAAGACGTTTTCTTTAATGCTGTTTAAACATTGGCTTCTCCTTCTCCTCAAAGGGAGAGGAGGCCTTTAGCCCAGCAGTGGGAAATTTACAGGCTACCTATGCTATATGCTTATAAACATTGGCTGCTTAGTTAAAGTAATCAATGTACTATACAACATACATACAACTGTATTAAAGCAATGTAAAAACTCATGTTTATAGTTGAACATAACAAAAAAAATTGTTTCTCAGGCATATTTTTACTGAATCCATTTAATTTTGTGCAAAGCCATCTAGGTAGATACCACCCAGACGCAGTGGTGACAATTTACCATCAGGTGGCCTTTTTGTAGGTCAGTTATTTCTACCCTGAATCACATAATGTTTGCGTGTTTGCGTCGATATAATTCAAATAGGTAATTGGACTGTACGTAAATTGTATAACGTTTGTATGGAAAGTTGTTAGTTAAGTCGACTTATTATTTTTTGAATATTTTTTTTTATTTCACACGTACAAACGGTGGTCTAATCGTATTCAAAGATGCTTGGAATCACTTAAATCAAAGTAAAATATTGTTTGACTTTAAATACAGCTTACTATTAACAGAATTATTAAAGCGTGTAATGAATGAACGTTTAAATTCCAAAACAAAACATAGGTAGTATTTACTGACTCGGAATCCGTATCGTCAGTCATGTGAGAAAGCAACATCGCATTATTAATAAAAGCGTGTATAATTCTGCGATTGTGCTCCGATGTAAAGGCGATTATCGCCCCACGCTCACTCACCGCTCACCGCTCACCGTTCGCCATTCATTCACCAACCCTCGCTTTGTTGACCATGTACTATTCATTCTTATTTAAATTCCAATCGTTTTGTGATACACAAATGTGACTTTAATCAATTTTGTTTTTTTATTTTTTTTTAAGATCGACTAAGCCTTTCATTCGTACAAAACGTAAATTTGAATAAAAATTTTAATAAAATGATAAATTTTCCCAAAATTACACGTGAATCATGGACACCCAATGCTAATACATTTTAAGTGCCTCGCGTCTAAGTATGAAAAACGAAACATCTCAATACTTGAAAGTTAAAATCTTCATTAAATATATAAGCGTTACACTAGTTCATAACATTAATTAAAAAAAAATATACAACTTATCACTCACAAGGCGAACTTCAAATTGAAATGATTGCTATATTTTAATTATCTAGATATTCTATCGTCCCGCGTCCATTAGGGCATACTTTAGATCCATCACGAGCAGAAGCTACACTGTCGCGAATTGTCGGTGCGTGTGAACCGCGCAGATAGCACTGTCGAGGGTATTAGCTAATGTATTGTTGAGAGTGGCGCAGGGGACACAGCTCGGCCAGAATTAACTCTGCTTTTGATTTGCACAGATTAAAATACTGTTGTTTTTGTCACCGATTTGGCACGGATGAAAGGTGAATCTGATGAAGCTTAACTCAGCGCTTTTTAACGGAACTATTTTATTTTTTAAAACAAATATGAATCTAAATTATGTATATACTGCTAAAACAATTTATCTATTTGACTCATAATTTCGTGCGTTTTTGATTGTTTTGTCATCAAGATAACAATTGTAGACAAAAAAAAAAACCAGTAAAATCAGAACCGTTACGATCGTTAGAATCGCCACCTTAACGAGATTTTGTAATTAACATAAAAATTATTTATGACACGGCGATATATGTCGAATAACGACAATAAGTGCAATTTTCCATGCAATAAATCTCGTGATAATAATATTTAACGCGGTGCAGTGAGGGCGAACACAATGGTCGCGGTACCGCGTCAAGCGCGTCGCTCGTGTGCACCTAGCTTTTGTTATTTCCCCTCGTCCGCTAGGTATGGATGTTATTGTAAATGATTATAATATTTCTAAATTATGAACGAGGGTTTATTTTAAATGTTCGAACATTTTAAGTTATTCTATTAGGAAGAGTTTTTATTTCATTTCACACGCAGATGCATGCTAAGTAACCAGTTCTGTCCGAATATTTAAAATATTTTTAAATCTTTTGGCATTTTATATAGTAAAACTGGTGCATTCAATCTTTGATACCTATTATTCTATATACTTATTACAGTTTTAATAAAAAGTAAACTGCATTAATCAAATGATTACAACCACGAAGAGTAGAAATACAAAATCACACATTCGGCAAATCATTGGCATAGATATATCATAGACGTGCCAGTTTTAAAAGGGCCAGTAGTCATTGAGTGGTTTATTTAATTTCTACAGAACCATGTATTTTACTATAAAACTCAGAAATCCTCTCTATTCCTTGCTCTCAACAATTTGTCAGTCAAACTTACCCCTCTAGAAATTCCATCCTCCTTCTGACAATTATAGTACTTCTACTTGTTGATATAAAGGCTATTTTGCAATACATTTTTTTTTACAGACCAGGTTACTCGAAAAACCCTTTATTAAAATGGTCATCTCGTCCAACAGTCATTTAGAAAGACCAAGGAAGGGTGCGAAATATAAGTAGATTCAGCGGCACAGATACGATATATTTTTATTTTAGAGCATAAAGGTATATACTTTATACGGTAATTTATTATACTTTAAGAGATTTGTTAAGAGTTCTTTTGCATATTGCTTTTCAACATTGTTTAATATTTTTATAATTAAATCAAAATTAAATTATTAATCTGTTTTTTTTTTTTTAAATAAACTGGTATAAAGTTATTAAGTAATTTGTTTTATATCTTTTATCCCAATGTCAATTATTAAAAAACCGATCACTACCTAGGTACTATTTATTTATATATTTTAAAACACACATACTTGTATATAGTCTATGCCTTATATATAACTTAAACATTGATCTCATCTACCAAGATACTGACGTAAGTTTCAGTCTTCAAATGTCTCATCGCTGGGCAAAGGTTTTCTCTCCTGCGAAGGAGAAAAATTATAGAGATTTTTCAAGCTGATCTATTTTGGATTGGTGGGTAAACATGTAGCTGTACAGTATCCACACAATATTTTCCTTTACCGCACAAAATTAGTTAGCGACTCTTTTAATACCGATTTTCTTGCTCTCATTGAGATAAAAAACTACAATATATTACTGTACATAATTAAATTTAAATGTCACAATAATTACATTAAAATGAATTCATATACAAAAGTAACTTAATTACTTTACTGTGTTTTATGAGGCGTTCACGAAGTATCGAATCATAATAGAAATTTATGTTTTGAATTTAATAATAGTAATAAAAGTATTGTAATGTTGTTACAGAGACACGTCTTGGGAGGGATGCAGAGCGAAGGGCGCAGGGATGAAGAGTGTTCGAAATTTAACGTCTAATATGTAAACCATTGTACTGCTAAGTTGTTGTTGTTTTAAACTATCCTTTCTAATAATATCATAATAGGACTTTATTTGTACAATGTATTAAAAATTCGAATACAGATTAAGATTTATAAATAACAAATAAAATTAAACCTCATGGCAAAAAAAACATTGATAAATAAAGTATATTACTGAACACAAGATTATATTTAAGATAAAAAGCGTGTACTTAATATTTATTGATTTCTACACATGATAAGTGTATAAACATGTATTACATACATACTCTACAAATAAAATCATAGAAAAAAGTAAGTACCCAGTTTCTTCTCGGAAGAATCTACTTTCCTTATCGGTGGTTACAATTTAATTTAAAGGTGCTTTTATGAGCCTTTTTTTTTTTTTCGCTGGAAAAACGCTTTACGCGCTTCCCCCACGTGATGGTAAGTGGGGGGGTGTGTGGGACTCCCCGGAGCCCTGGACGCGGAGTGCGCTCAGGTACGCCGGGTTTACCCACTAAAAAACCAGCGGTACCCTCTCCGTCTTTCGGCGAGCGCCACGGGATCGCTTACGCATGCTACCGTGACGCCCTGACGGTCGGCCTCCAACACCTAGAAGGGGTTCTCAGGGTACTGAGACCCTCCTAGTCCCTGCGACGCCTATTGAGGCGGGGGGGAAAGGTGCGCGTAGCGCTTCTTCCTCCTCCCTGGTCGTCTTCGGCGGAGCGGGTCTGCAGCGGCATCCTCTTCCCGCTCCCGCTCCGCGGCTTCCTTCTGCGACATCACGTTTTCGCAGAAGGAGTGCTTTTATGAGCCTACTTGAATAATGAAGATTTCAATTTTGATATAAAAATTATATATTAAATTGACTTTAGTAATTACAACATTGTGTGTTGCCATAATCTGTTTTCTAACATAATAGTACTATTTATTGCCTTCAATAGAGAATATTATATTTATGACTTCATTTTGATGACTAATTAATAGTTTTAAATTGCAAGCCATTTAATTAATAGATTATTAAACTCAGGTTTATGTAATTTAGAATTCAACAGGATATTTTTATGTATAACTGTGTTGTTAACGTATCTTCATTGTTTGTTATCATTTAAAGATGTAAAGTTTGTTGATTGAATATATTATTGAATATAATTTGTAATAATACTTCATTCATCAATCAATATAATAAAAAATAAAAAAAATCTATCATTTGTTTTACTGCGTCATATGTTTGATTGTGTCTTTCTTAATCATTTAATATTATTTAATTGAAATATAGTAATAGATAAGACCGTGGTGTAGTCATCGAACCATCTTAGAACACATATCTTTTAGTTTTCTATTGTTTTTTTTAAATTATAAGCACATATTTAACACAATCTTTTATTTTTGATTTAACATAAATATATACTCTTAGAATAAAAGTAATATTGTTGACAACGATCTGTAACATTGTTGAAATCGGTCATTAGAACAAAATATAGTCAAATAAATTGAAAATAATCATTTATACGTACTCATAGGTACGTTTGCTTTTGCAAATCGCCATTTACCCCACGTGTCTCCCCTACAGATATCACAGGGACCCCCAAAATATTAAATTAACATAAAATCGGGCGAGTCAAATCGAGACGAGTATATCTCGAACCGTTAATTCTGAATCCCTTTTACGAAGACTCAATGCTCAGTTGAGCATAATAGAGTCTTTATCTGAACTTGTAAGGTGAATGGGTGGATGGTAATTTAATATTGAAGTTATAAGCAAGAAGTAATCCAGTTTAGTTTAGATAATATTGTATTAATTTGTTACATAATAGTTTATTGATTGATAAACTTAAGCTCGGCATCGGAATATTAGGAAGGTGATTTAGACGTACACTACGTAAGAGTCTGTGTATATTGCTTTCTTATCTCCACGGCTATACTGGTCATGCCTCTGTATCCTCTTGTTGAAGGTGAAGTAGACAGTTAGATTCTGTGAGTGTAAGTAAGTAAGTAAGTTGTTAAGTTGTTGGCGGTTCATCTTAGTGTATTTTGAATTCCTAGACCGGATGATAGTCCGCTTGTTCATAAGGCGGTTATCTCTGTTATTATAAGATTAATTTCTGTATACTATATCTGTATATTTTGTCAAGGATTTACCTTTGTGTCATAGGTTTAATTTTACTACCGAATGGGTATATTCTCACCTAAACAACACGACGATGGTTATCCTTGACTCCGCGAATGTTCAAACAGAGATCAAAATTTTATATCTCGTAACATTTATTAATTTTCTCGTAATGTTGTAAATATAAAAACATCATCGACATCGTGACATCAGTCAAGGATTAATAAAACATTTGATTGGGCATAAAAAGAACGTTTTTGCGGTCGCATTAAATTTTAATACTGATTGTCATGTTGCATACGAATATGTTTTGTTATGTTTTTAAATAACAATCTCGTCATTCCATTTATTATAGTTATGCAGTGAATTTAAGAATTCTGTTTCGTTTTTATTATGATCTAGAGCTGAAACAGCGCTGTGATTTCGAAGATCTTCTGGTGACTGGTTCGAAGCCAAGTAAGAATTACTGAACTTTTATGTGTTTTAATGCTGATCTTGTGCTTAGTATATTAACGTAGATTGTTAACTGTAAAACATTCAATTAAAATAAATTTATTTGTTTATTTATTTAATGTAAAATATTTAAATTTATTTTCTACTTGTTTAACCATTTGTTGATTTTATTTTAAGACTTGATACGTCTAATATACATATATACGAACTATCACGTGTTTAATGTCACTATAATTTATCGTTAAAACTTTTATTTATTCATTAAAGTAAGTACATTTTATGTGAAAATAATTTAATTGTCGCTTAATCCCTTACTTAGAAGATTATTGGCACGAGGGAACCCTCAAGAACGTTGCAACACAACAGATCGAAGTTTATTGATGAAATAAAAGTGCATATAAATTTTATGAATAATAAACGGGTCATTTCTTAAAGTTTATGGGGAATGTGGGGGACTAAGTATTTGTACCTAACCTTCTAATATCATCCAATAAATTACATTTTGCTACAAAATACTCCGCTACAGCAAAATACATTGCTGTTTTTCGTTGATTAGATTGCAGATGATAGGATACAAATACGGCAATGCACGTGAAGTGCGGATTCGTTAACGTGTTTACGATTTCGAAATGCGAGTGTAGGTGTTATGGTGTCCATAAATTTGAGTTAAATTGGAGACATATCTTTTAATGTGCGTTTATTGAAGTGTTTATATGAAGGTCTTCAGAGTTGCGCCTTAACACTGTTTAATGGATTACTGGAATTAATTTGTGGCTTCGTTAATGTTAAGATTCGAACTAGTTGATAAACTTTCACTCTTAATATTAAATATCTTTACAGTTAAGTTTAAGGGGTTAAATGAAGTTTAAGGAAGTAATATTTGTCTAGAAAACTTCATCGATGTGATTGTAATATATTCTTATTTAATATGAATTTTAATATAATTATTTTTTCTTGAAATTTATTGTATAGTAACAATAATTATCAGATTCGTATATCTTCTATTGTCACGATTTTAAATGGTAACCACGTTAAATACTAAAATAGAATAAAAATATTTTCCGGGAGGTTAAGCTTCTTATCGTCATATAAGAAGTATATAAGTAAGTGTACATAGCTAAGTAATAACTTGTAAATAAATAAATAAATAAATGGCTTGAACTAAATGTACTAGTGACGTAATGTCGTCATAACACCGCAGTGGAGGGTTGGTGATCTGCCGGCGACGCATTAGTGCTTGACAAATGAGGATTTTATGCAAACTGTACCACTGCCACCGACACTCCTTTACTAGTAGTGATGTATTTATATCGATATGATAGAAAAGCAAAATAATATTTTCGGATTATTCAAATGTATACCTTTTTTTTTTTTTTTTTTGTTTAACGAGGAGGAAATGCATTTACGCATGCCGCCCGGTCGGGGGACCGGGACGGGTATGTGGGACTCAACCGGGAACTAATGCCCCGTGCCAGGGCACGCTAGTGCTAATGCCCTGTCCTACCCACTAAAACCATCCTCGGGTTTCCACCATGCCGCCGAGTGGTGAGGCCACGGGATCGCCAAGGGCATGCAACCGCGACCCCACCAGCGGCAGCCGCCGTAAGGCGGCTGAATATTCATGGAAAGAGCGCCTACTGCGCGCCTTCCCCCTCATCCTCCACGCGGGAATGTGGCGAACTCCCCCGAGTCCGCCACTGGAGGCTGGGCGTCAACGAAGCTGACGCCTTGCGGCGGATAAGATGGTAGGCTCCGCCGCTGACCGCCGGTGTAAAACACCTGGGAGGCTCGAGTAGCGAGCCCTCCCACTCCCTCCTAGCCAACGAGGCCACTCACATGGTCCGCCCTGACGCCGATCAGGGACGTACCAGGAGCAGCCCCGCGGCATCCCTCCCGCCAGTCTTAGCCGTGGCCGACGAGCAAGCTCAAGCCGGCCCCGTTGCCCAGGGTACACCACGAGGAGGTGACTGACATGTACCCCATTCAAATGTATACCTACGTTTAAGGAATCTAAACAAAAATTTAGTTTTAATAATATATTTGACGAAAACTACAGTAGCTGTCAGTGAACTACAAATTACAAACTATTTGTACGTCTGGTTTAAAAAAATATTTTTCAATAAAATAATATTTTATCAAGTTTAATAAATACCTTATATATTTATTATTGTATATGTCGTTCTTGAAATATTAATAAAAAACAATAAAAAAAAAGACAGAAGTATTCTGTAAACAGGCAACAAATTAAATACTTTTCTTGGTAGTTTAGTAGGGCTTTGTCCATCTAATTAGGTAGGTACTACCCACTCATCTATTCTACTACCAAACAGCTACACCTACTTAGTAAAAAATTATTCCATATTAAAGTGTACCTACGGTCGATTACCTACCGACTACCCTTAGACTAGCCGAGGACAGAGTGGTGGGGAGGAAGCTAGTCGAAACATCGGTGAAAGCATTTCAGGAAAAGCAGGACCTTTATATTTCTCATAAAATATCATGCATTATGTCACTTCCTTCCTAATAAAAAAATAAATAATAAATGGTAACAATTATTATCAGACCCCATTGCTCGTCTATTTACTGGTGCCAAAGAACAAAGTAAAAAATGGCTATGACTAGCATCTCTAAAACATGACCGAACAGGAAATATATTTTCACGGAACTGTAGTATGAGGATCAAAGCGATCATTCATAACTAACACAAAATTATAAAAATAACTTTCCTTTTTTAAATACTGACACAGGTATATTTTAAGTTTAATCGTATTTTTTATTCATACATTTCCATTAAAACAGGCACATCACTAAAATTCAAATCAGTAGTTTAGTTGAAGGTACAGTTGCGTGCGTCGCGGCACACGACAGACATACAGCGATACTCTCGTCATATTACCTCATGTACAAATTATTATTCATTTTATAACTAATATTCTCATATAACACGAAATCATATAATTATTAATTTAATTCGTAAGCGTCAACTTGACACCACAGCCGAACTAAGACTATCTGCCTTTCGTTAAGCGTGAGAATCGCAGATTCGTTCCTTTGTCGATATCAACAACTACCCGGTATATTAGCTTAAAAGTCTATTGGTTCAAAACGTTTCAAATTGGTTAAGAGAAACGAAAGAATACAATTGTAAACTTTAAATCAATCCTTAAAGGGCCTAAAATGATTGCTTCCAGGCTATTTCAAATATTATTGCATGATGGCTATCACTGTTAAAGGTGACAACTAAAAACCGCTAAATATCTTTCGCAAATTCTTCTTTGGTCATTCTATGTCGAAGCCTGTGATAGATTTGAATTTGCTTTCACTAATTAGAGCCGAGAGCCGAGATGGCCCAATGGTTGAACGCGTGCATCTAAACCTATGATTGCGGGTTCAAACCCAGGCAAGCACCACTGCATTTTCATGTGCCGTTTATAATTTTGTATTTATAATTCATCTCGTACTCGGCGGTGAAGAAAAACATCGTAAGGAAACTTGCATGAGTCTTATTTCAACGAAATTCTACCACATGTGTATTCCACCAACCCGCATTGGAGCAGCGTAATGGAATATGCTCCAAACCTTCTCCTCAAAAGGAAGAAGGGCCTTGGCCCAGCAGTGGATAATTTACAGGTCAATAAATGATGAATGAAATACCAATAATATTAAGATCTACTGGTGACAGGATGGCTCGCCCCGAGAATTAGATTTAAAAGGATTTAATGCAGTCATACTTAGTTAATTCCACAATATATTACTTCTATAAATTAAGCTAACAATAATATTCTAATTATTATAGTATGTAGTAAATTAAAAGTAATGATATCATCAGGTGGAAAGTAGATCCTACCGAGAAGAACCGGCAAGAAACTCATTAGTTACTTTTGTCCACCATTTTAATTACTTAGTATTAGTAATAAATAGTAGTAAATACAGGCACAAGTGACATAATCGACTACCTCCGTGGTCGAGTAGTGTGTACACCGGTTTTCATATGTACGCCACTCCAAGGTCCCGGGTTCGATTCCCGGCCGAGTCGATGTAGAAATTCATTAGTTTTCTATGTTGTCTTGGGTCTGGGTGTTTGTGGTACCGTCGTTACTTCTGATTTTCCATAACACTAGTGCTTTAGCTACTTACATTGGGATCAGAGTAATGTATGTGATGTTATCCAATATATATATATATATCAACCTCGAGCCCAATATATATATATATATTGGGCTCGAGGTTGGTGGTGC
This sequence comes from Vanessa atalanta, assembly GCF_905147765.1. Classification (NCBI taxonomy): domain Eukaryota; kingdom Metazoa; phylum Arthropoda; class Insecta; order Lepidoptera; family Nymphalidae; genus Vanessa; species Vanessa atalanta. The sequence continues at coordinate 13,187,324 of NC_061877.1, forward strand.
ATTGATGTTTGTGAGGAAGGGTTACCATGAGGTGGCCAATTTGCCAATCCCGTATTTTAATAAGACCTTCAAATCGAATTGACCTACATTCACGTTTTTGAATTGAGAATATTAATTGATATATAAATACACGGTGGTAATTGTGTGACTCCTTCATGATTGATAAGATAACGAGTTAGTCAGTCAGATAGCATAACATCATTAGTAAAAGAAAGGTTCGAACCTTTAAAAGTCCCTTAAAAATTTGGCCATCATTACAAAAATACAATTAATTAATTTAAATACAACTGATGTCATCAACGTCCTTATATCAAATGTTTTATTAACGTATTCGTATTCTATACAACTCCACATACACATATAGGACGGGTTTTATATATTTTTCATCTACGTCGGCACACTGACAGGTTAGGGCGACAATCTAATAAAGTGTCCCGCGTCCCGCTGAGACTATCCGATTATATGTACAGAATCTTGTTACCCTACACTGATTAATACTAAGGCTGGACCGATGGTGTTACACGCACACCAATTTTATAGAATTGAAACGTAATGGAATTATTCGCGTCTCCATTTTGAGGCTATTGACTTTTTATTCGGGATAAAATAACAAAGATTATTGAAAGGAAGGGTTTATTTATTATTTAATGCGTTCGACGGATTCTTAGAGTGGTGATTTCGCCACGTCATGCGTTGCCACGCTATATGGTAGTATGAACACCTATTATGGTGTGGTGACGCGTCGCCAAACGACTGTGCTAATCTCTAATCATTTCGAAGATTCTACCATCTGCCTGGCGCCCGGCGGCGGTTCATTCTTTTTATATATTTTTTCATTATTAAAGTTTGTTTGTTTAGTAAAATATATTTTTTTAATTTTGCCATGCAAAATCATTGATGTGTTTCGATTCAGCCATATAGATTTGGTTCCTGTGCCACGCAACATTTAACGTTTGTTTTATGCTACAGTATATCTCAACGGATATAGTTTCGTTTGTTCGTAATCAATACAAATATTGTAAACTCATTGATGTCATAATTTTATTTATTAGCTAATTTAAGCCGAATAACATAGAATTAACAATTCATATTAATATATTCACATTAATAAAGATCTTTTTAAAAGAAACGGTGACAATACTACAGTGGCAATCGCGGAGAAACGGTAAAACCTTAGTAACGCCTAGTTTCTAACTTTAAAAATTAATACATACACGGTATTTATTGCTATAATAATATTTCACTGTTATTTTTAACTTGGCCTATGAAAAAAATTAAAACTCATGTAAAAAAAAACACTGATAAATATATTACACAATTCAAGATATATAAAGATAAAAAAGCGTGGACTTAGTATTTATTGATTTCTAAGCGGGTTGTAATTATAAATATTTAATTGTACTTTACTGGGATGCCTATTGCTATGTACCACCCGTAGCTTTATTAACACTAAAATTTAATAATAAAGTGCATAAAAATAGTTCGCAGAAAAGAGTAACTGCTGAGTTTCTTACTGGTACTTCAGTGTAGAATTTACATTCCGAACCGGAGGTTAGATTAAATTTTAATCTTTATAAAAGTCTACTCGAACAAAGCATGCTTGATTTTGTAGTTAACGGATTATAAATGAAAACCACTGAAAGAGTAATCGTCAAACAAAAGTCATTATAACGTCGTAGGGCGACAGGAATTCTTTCCCTGACCGAAATCCGACCGTTACACAATAGTGCAAACAAAAACTCGCCCACCTTGACTCCCCCCGCGCCCCCTCGCCCCGCACCCACTATAAATTACTCTCCCAATGATTTTTAGTCCAAGCGACATATTCGTGTGATTTATAGTAGTTGCAAACAATGTGAACCGGTTACGGTTATGAAATCCGTGAATGCTGAGGGTGTTCTATGAAAAGCTTTTTGTTTCCAATGTACGCCTAGTAATTATTGCCGATACACATGGCACTTTATAGTTTTCGATTCGCCGTTTGACTAGCGTGATATGTGTCGATTTTTTATTCGGCTCGTGAATCTCTCTCGCGAAATGTAACAATATTGAAATGATAATAAATATTTTTTGTTTATGTCACGTCTATGACGAGTTTTATGTACTTAATATATGTAATTGTTTTGAGTTTTTTATTTTATTTACATACGAGAATATGATACGTTTGTCACGTGTTTAATATAAATCCTGTGAAAATGTGTACCGCATATAAATCAAAATCAAAATGTACTTTATTCAAGTAGGCTTTTACAAACACTTTCGATTATTTTACAAAATTATATTAAGTGCAACTAACACGGGTTCAGAATCAATATTTCGAACCAGTCTAGATTCAACATCCTACCGAAAAGAACCGGCAAGAAACTCAGTAATTACCTACTCTTTTCCACTTACATAAACTTTTCTACTTACCTATATTATTTTAGTAGTTTTTCTAGTAAGGCATTACAAAAAACGTCTCTTCATTTATTAATACAGAAAATGCTTATTATAAACATAACATATAAATTCCGATTTATTAAATTCGAAAAAGGTTGATACAAAAGTTATTACATCAAAAATTTCAACGCAAATAAAAATAGTTTTCAGAATAAGATCACCGACAAACAACCCAAACGTAAATATGACGTTCTATCAGAATAATATTTTCGGTACGTAAAAAGACTTATATGTTACTATCGCCATTATAACGACGAGCAAAAGGAAAATCTGTATTTCATTCCCATCATTACTCTCGCGACATTGACTGCTCCACACGCATCGCCAATAAAAACACGTCGGGACCTCCTGCCAGGATGTTTATTTTGTCACACCGCTCAGAACGCACCCCTCGCGAAGGTATTATAATTATGCTCATTTGTTATTTTTGCTCCATACAGCCAGCGGTACGCGCAGGCGCGATAAGCCGCTCTGTATAGGTGCGTCATTAAAGCGAGTTTTTTGATGCGCACGCGACTCTAGCCCGCATTATCTTTTTATCGTTGCACCCCATGCTCACGGATTATTCCGTTTTACAGAGGTTCATAATCCAAAGTTTTTAAATAAAAATAAAAATAATGACGTTACATATTAAAATTTGGCTTGTCGACTTACCGTATTCGTACCATGAGGCTTGTTTTTAATTGCATACGTTTATTATGAAATTTATTAATTGGATAGTTCTTGGTGGTAGGGTTCTGTGTAGGTAGGTACCCGTCTGGCTAGGTACCACCCACTCATCGGATATTCTACTGCCAAACAACACTATTCAGTATTGTGGTGTTCCGGTTTGAATTGTGAGTGAGTCAGTTTATCTACAGGCACAAGGGACATAAAATCTTAGTGCCCATTTCCCATTTCCAGTTCCCAGTAGTTGGTGGCACATTGGCGATAAACAAATACAATACAAAATGTATATGGCCCTTGTTTGCTTTAAAATATGCTGACAAAAGCTTGACCAAATTATCCTAACAATATAAGAAAATATTTTGTAAACTTAAATTAACAAATCGATACAAAACTTAAAAGGTTGCTAACCTCTGTCTAGGTGCACACTACACAATACGCGCGTGTCACCCGTGTGTCGCCGAACAAATATTGCATTACCTCTCCTCCTCCCCGCGCGCGTCCCGCGGCACGCGTCACGTCACACGAGTCCATTGTCTTCGTCCCTGCGCTCGCGACGGTCACCCTACACCCTAATCCTAGGGAAATAAGTGGCACTGATTTTTATTCGGTAACTTTTTTATTATTATTCGTGATATGCTTAATGATCACATCTCTCATTGTTCTAATCGCTACGTTATGAGACTGCTGTACCAAGTTCCAAGGTTCAAATCCTGCGTATGTCCCATAAAACTATCTTAAAGCCGTTTTTTAGATTTAACTGTAAATAATTTTATATTTTTGTAATATTTTCTAGACCACTACTATTCTTCCTATCTTATGTTTTTACTGTTTGTGTTTGATTACTTCAACAGTGTTTTTAATGTACTTACTATAACTACATATGCTCAGGATTGTCAAAATCTGCTGCTGATCGAAAATAAATGAGGAGACATGGATTATTACCAGTATCTTATTACTATTCTACATTGCATTTCCTAATCACCTACTGACGTAGTAATTATAATCATTAATAAACATCTCTTTGACAGATTCTTCTGCGATTAATTTTCGACAACTTACATACATAATAGCACATTTACGCTACGTTCGTTCTTTCAAACTAGCTAAAAAATAATATTTATACATTGTTTAGATACAATAAAAAAAAAACAAGCAAAATACTTTTTTAATGACTCATAGGAAAAATACTTAGAACGGAAACGGTTGCAAAATACTAAAATTAAAAACAAAGCCATTAATAGACCGAGTATCTTACAATCTCGTATGTAGCCAGAAACATAAATTACTAAAGCAATTCGTATAAACAGTAAGAGATTGTTAATATCCCACTGCTGAGCAGAGGTCTCGTCAAAACTTGGAGCTTGGCACAACGCTGTTACAATGATTGCAACCTTTACTGCTAAACACGAGATAAATTATAAATACAAATGAAGCTTATATTATGTACTCTTACCTAACTTTGGGCCCACAACCTTCAGTTAAAATTAATATGTTCTAACCACTGGTAGCCACAGTTTTTTTTTTTTTTATGGCATTAGTTGGTAGACGAGCATATGGGCCACCTGATGGTAAGTGGTCACCATCGCCCATGGACAAAGGCGCTGTAAGAAATATTAACCATTCCTTACATCACCTATGCGCCACCAACCTTGGGAACTAAGATGTAATGTCCCTTGTGCCTGTGATTACACTGGCTAGCAAGTAGTGACAATTACCGACTTAGGATAAGTTACAGAAACATTTAAGGCATTTTCTGCCTCACACAATAACACTGTGAAACCTGCTTTCGCCGGCGGTTTTCCAAATTTAATCGACTTGGAACCTTCAAAAAAAGGGCTTACTCATTTTTTAAAGGTTGGCAACGCAGGTGCGTGCGTGCACCTCTTAGTTGCAGATATTCTCGGGCGGTGGTACTGACTTTCCATCACGTCAGCCTCCTACTCAATAACATCCTATGAACTAAAAAAATTACAAAAAAAAAACAAAGAAAATGTTTAATATAAATTCTACCAAATACAGTTTTATTCTCTTCGAGAATGTGGTCTATATTATCTTCTTCCTCATATCTCAACGCGTCAAAACCAAACCCAACACATTCACCAGTCATTTATCGTTAAAAAGGTACAGAAGTAGCACCCAGAATAAAGATGTCTTCTAATCATTATTTAGAAATGGCATATTATCATACACTCAATATGGAATTTATTTTTAAGTCATAGTAATATACTATGCTATTTGGGTAAGTAAAGTATATTAATTAGCCTCTATCGATCCAATTTCAAAACAGAAAGGCGTATAAACATATTTTTTGTAATGATTATATCATTTTTTATATTTACATAAGTGCGTTGTTTGAATTAGAAATTCATAAGACATGTACCACTTCCAATATAAGCCCTGTTCTGTGTAGGCTCTTTCTAAAGGGGACCTTTTTGTCCATCTGTCTCAATTGCGAAGGTAATTTTAATAGTCCAAATTAATAATTTCCTCAACCCGCATGCCGGCCCATTCGCTGATTGTTGGCCCTTTATCCCTTTGTGTTTAATTGGGACTTATTTTACACTTATTTTCGGAATTTATAATGTACCACTAATTGATTGTATGATGATTTTTTACCGACTCATGCAAGGAATTACTAACATAAGCGACAGTAGGTCTGACTGGTACTTTATTTTAAATTAAGTATTATCAAATCTAAAGAAAGTAACATAATATACCTATGTTACTTTAAATAGATTTCAGCGACCTTTCGCACTGAAGGTACACTCTGTTTGGTGTAATGTGGTCATTGGTGTTCCTTAAGGTGTCATTTTATCTTCTTTATTACATACTTATTTCATTATTTTTTTTTAATGGATGAACTGCCTAACTTTTTGTTCCACCAATCATTTTTAGTTTTCATCTTTGTATGCGCTAAGATTGAACTGATAATTTATTGTATTGTCAAACAGAAACAATAACATTCGCTCAGAACTATGATTCATAATGTATGAAGTATTTAATCACCGGACAAAAACTAAATGGGACTTATATGGGATCATATATGTAGGTATCCGAAGTAATGCAACTGTTTCACCAACGGAAAACCGTAAATTAGCAGAAAAAAAATTATAATAAGTACTTTCATAAATATATGTTTTTCACATATTAAGTACCTTACATCCATTAAAAGCCTGGGCTATGACTTCCTCTCCCTTTGAGGAGAAGGTTTGCAGCATATTCCACCACGCTGCTCCAATTCGGGTTAGTGGATACACCTGTTGCAGAATTTCATTGAGACACATGCAGGTTTCCTCACTATGTTTTCCTTCACCGTCGAGCCCGAGATGAATTATAAACACATGAAAATTCAGTGGTAACCTAACCACTAGGCCATCTCAGCTATCGGCCATGCGACATATTAAGTGTTACTATCCAAAAGCAGAACGACCGATATGGGTCATTTAATCTGCATTTCATTTCGGATATTCAAGCCATACCTCGTTTCTTTTTTAACGAATTTCAGCAATGTCTTCATTATATATTCAAAACTAACTCGCTTCTATGACATTAAAAATAGGGTTTATTTTTTATTAAGACCTAAAAACAACAGAATATGTACTAAAAAATAAAAATGACTTATTTGGGTTTCTTATTAAAAGCTTATAATAATATCTACGACAAAAATATCTGAAGCTACAACATATAATTGATAAACTAACTTAATACAACAATGGTATGCAAAATCCTGAAAGAAACATTTCCTAAACGATTTTATCTTGAAAATGGCGCTTTGTGAACGTTTTAACAAAGCCCCTGGATCTCACCTAACCACAATACTCGAGGCTAAACTATAACACGTCGGAACATGCGGGCCAACTATTAGTGAGGGCACCTTTACAAAGGGCTTTATTTAATTTTACACGTTTTAAGTTACGACCAGCGGAAGACTAGCGTTTTAGTTAGTTCTTTGTGTTGAAATAATTCGCTTTATCTACAGAATAACCGTTTAGTAGCAATCTCGGTGAAGCCATACATAGTAGGTACGGTTATTTGGAAATACAAACTTCGTATATGAATGGTTTGTATCATAATTATAACTGTCCGATGTAATCGCTTGCATATTGTCTGCAAATCTATCAACCCCGTTCAAAACAACTATTCAAAAATATTTGGGTTAATTTGTTAAATACTTTTTAATAGTATAGAATTACAGTTGATTATTAGAGTCACTCCGTGTTTGCGTAATTGTGGTCTCTAAATGAGTATCTATGTCATTTTCTGGTCTACGGTAAAAAAACGAATGGATACGACTGTCTTCATAATTAAAAAACTAATAAGTGTTTGTGGCGGCGTGACCCGTGTGGGACGCGGAGAGGCAGGTTGTGGGCCGCAAGGTTGAGACATGAGACTTCTCCCTGCGAAATCGTGTCGTGTAAAAAGGGATGAGGGATGTGGGTTCAAGCCCGGGTAAGCACCATTCATTAGCAATTTTCATGTACTTAATCTGTGTTTATAATTTATCTCGTGCTCTGCTGTGTAAGAAAAGAAAAAAAATCATAAGCATTCATATTATGTCAGATAAAAATCTCTGTTACTTACACTAAAAAAAATATATTTATATATTGCGATAAACTATCAGAATTACCTAAGGGAGCCCAAGTCGTCGAAGTCGAAATAAACGACAAGTCGTAACTGTTTCCGAGTATAGATTAGAGTTTCAATTGAACAGTAGTTAAGGTGATCGGCCGGCAGGTGGCCTGTGACTCAGTCGACAATTTAGTTAATAGAAATCATGAAGAGAACATAGTATGGTATAGAGATGATATTATTAAAATAAATATTATTTAATTAAATAACATACAGAGGTATGTATATACATATCTTTAATTTTTTTTTTACTTTAGAACTGTTTAGCGGTAGACTACTGTGTGGGTTAAGTATGTACTCAAACATGCATGAAAGTCTTTACGCAAAGAAACTTTTAAAAATACGAGTAGAGGATACCCTTTTTTCATCTTTAATTGAGCAGAAATTAAATCTTAATGAGTTTTTTAATTAAGTTCGATATAGTCGCCTGAGATGGCCCAGTGGTTAGAACACGTGCATCTTAACCGATGATTTCGGGTTCAAACCCAGGCAGGCACCACTGAAATTTCATGTGCTTAATTTGTGTTTATAATTCATCTCGTGCTCGGCGGTGAAGGAAAACATCGTGAGGAAACCTGCATGTGTCTAATTTCAACGAAATTCAGCCACATGTGTATTCCGCCAACCCGCATTGGAGCAGCGTGGTGGAATATGCTCCAAACCTTCTCCTCAAAGGGAGAGGAGGCCTTTATCCCAGCAGTGGGACATTTACGGGCTGCTTATGTATGTATGTAGTCGCCTGATAGGACGAATGACTGTTGATGGTATGACCGAGAATTTAGGATACTGTCAATAATAATCATATTTTCTTTGACAGTTAAATCTATTAGAAAATAGAAAAAAGGTGAATATTTGGAAGACGTATACTGGAAAGAAAGAAGACATTTAATCATGTTTATAAACTGATTTCGCCTATAATTGTTAAGGTTAAATTCATTAATATATTTCTAAACAACCTTATGTTACGTTTGTTTTCTAGAAATCAAATAATCACAAATATCGTCTCCACGACACTCATAGCTGAGTGACCCACATCACATCTGATTGGCTCCGCTCAGAGACATGAGGCAGGTACGGGTGTTGTAATTGACTCAACTGTGGCTCATTTAGTATAGTTATTGCCACGAATGTGTATATATATAAATATGGAATATATAATTTATATATATATATATGTTTGCTTAAACTATATTGTACTTAATTTATTTTATTATTTACTAAACTTAATTGCACAATACAAAATGGCCGGTTTGTTGTTGAAAGTATTATCTATCGATCAGATTTAGAAAGTGCAGGAAATAATAACGTTCTTTTGTTAACGTTTTATAGATATTAAGTAAATTAATTTTATAGAAACAAATAGTTTAACATTATCTAAAAAAATTAACTAAACAGCAGCATCACATCATTTCCTAAATGTATTCCGGAGATATTAAGTTTGATTTAATTCGTCGAAAGATTTATTAGAGGTGTCTCGGGATACCTGGTAGGAACAAAGTTGTTCTCGCTACATATTAAGTATTGAATAATATACAAAATGAAATTAATTAACAACGTTATAAATAAAATGTCAAGAAACGTACATTATTAAAAATCTCTTGTGAATATTATTAAAAAAAAAAACATATAATAAAACCGTTTTGAAAGAGACAAGGTTAAAGAGGAAGTTCACTCTACTCTAAGCCGAGTTCGTTTCATTTAAAATTGTGCCGTAAATATTAAACTAACAAAATAACAAGTTCCTAACAACAAAGACACCAACACACATAATAAAATATTGCATTGTTGTATATAGTTCACTAATCTCTTACAAGGCTAAAGTATATAATCTTGTTCAATCTGTAAGACAATATCCAGTGTTATATTGGGTTGCGTGTGCGCAACTCCCATTGAGTCAATTGCCGTCACGAAGCATGCGGGCTTCGTGGAACATGGCCATTATTGTTAACCTGGGGTTCGGCTGTTCGGAGTAAAGATAATTGCCACGGCGTTTGAGATAATCTTTCAATTTATTGATGAAAGAGTTGATAATTCTTTACAAAATGTATAAAATTAATAAATAAATGTAAAAATTAACGTGTTTTATATAAGTAATCGTCGGAGCCTACTTTAAAATGTCATTAGACATGATTCAATTAAACAGAAAGCTATCACTAATGGCTCGGAATGTAGGTTCCAAAAGTAACGAGCAAGGTAGTTAATTATATTTAGATACACTAGCTGTCTCTCCAGTTTTCCTACGGTAAAACAATACAAAGTAATTGAAGTGAAAGTTTCCAAAAAAACCTTTTGTAATGAGACGCGAACAGGAAATTTCAAATTAATTGGACCTAAAGTTTCGGAGATCTTGGGATGAGTCAGTGGTCTTTTGCCTACCTATAAATATAATTAAAATCACATAAATACATAATGAAAATAAATGTGCACTTTATTTTTAATTTAATATTTAACACACACGGGAAATACGCCAGCGGAAAGTAGTACCACCATAAATAATGTTCTGATATTCGGCAAAAATAATGTTACACATTCTCTGTAACTTAAGTCACGCCATCGTTCTCTCTTCTAACAGAACAACTCATTAAACCCATTAATTGCGTGACCTTACTTCAATATTTAACGGTTGTCACTTAATACCACAAACCAGATGTCAACCCGTATACTGTATACGCTCAATTACGCGGTAGTAATTTTAACCCAAAGTGGAAAAAGTCCCAGGTGTGACGATTTACAGATTTATAGTGAGACAAAGTTTCTATAACTATTTATATAGACTTTATATCTTTTAATCTTTTAACATTTATATTTGGTGCACATTTCGACATCGTACATTATGTCTGTTAGTTATGGTGGTATACGTCATGATGTATATTTAATGATGCATGTAAGGGTGTAACGTACCTCCCAGCTACACTCCTACCGAGTCTACCTCTCCTGTCCGCAGTACATCCTGCTGACCCAAGGACGAGGCTCTGGTGACGGGCAGCAGCATCTATGATGCAAGGGTACGCTCTGTAATTGCGAACTTGCATTCTCAGCGTGGTGATTATGGGATATTATCTGTGTTAAAAATGTAAAACTGTTTCATAAGATAAAACCATGAACATCATCAAACTAGTTTCAATTAATATATTTTCAAAAGAGGAGGAGAGCCGCGATGGCCAGTTAACAAAATAAAACGTAATATTAATGCTAACCAAAATTGTGGCTCGGCGTGAAGAGAAACAAGACTTTTATTTTTTATTTATTTATTTATTTATTATGTTTTGCTAGCGGATGTTACATAAATTACACACCAATGAAATCATGTACAAAATAAGATACATTATGTACACCCATTCAAAAGCAAAAACTGCATGCATAGCGTTCTTGCTCCGATTACAATTATATAATTAAATATTAAAGTGCTTGATTAACATTAAGTAACAATATTTCGACATTGAAAGGAGAAAAAAAAAAAAAGAAAAGTGAAGAACAGAAATAACAAAAACCACATTACAAAGTACTATAAGTTTACATATTTACATTTATATGCTATTGTAACATTCTTTCTGTAATAACTTTACGGAAAGTCTTAGGTGAGTCCGTACTGATATCGAGCAAATCACTAAGCCCATTGTATAGTTTACACAAACGTGGTAGTATTGAGTTTTGAGCAAAAACAGTTCTGCAGAGAGGTGGTACTAACAGCGTAATAGGTTTTCGAGGATATCTGTAAGGCACCCTGAAATTTAATTTAGAGAGTAAGCTTGAGCAATCAATTTTATTATGAAGTAGTTTATATAGAAACGTAAGGTCCAGTAAGTCTCTTCTTTGTTCTAAGCTAATCATTTTAAAATATTTTAGTCTATTTTTATAGGATGTTATAGATTTCTGAATTCTAGCTTGATAGGAAATATGCCATAAAAACCTTTTTTGAATACGTTCAAGTCTAAGACAATGGGCAGAATAGTGAGGTCGCCAGACAACACTACAGTATTCAAGCTGGCTACGAACGAGGCTATTGTATAGGATTATTTTTGTTCTGACTTGTTTAAACGGCTTTGTAGTCCTAATAACGAAACCCAATAATTTCGAAGCTTTCTTAACAATTGCATCATGGTGAGATACAAAGGTTAGCTTGTTATCTAATAAAACTCCCAAATCATTAATGGCATTAACTTCATCTAGATTGTTACCGCACAAATTGTAAGTAGTAGGTATATACTTTAATTTACGTGTGAATTTTATGTGTACGCATTTTTTTGCATTAAACTCCATGCCGTTTGCCTCGCACCAGTCAACCACACTATTCAGGTCCCTCTGAAGAAGAACAGAGTCATGTACAGATGAGACAATCCGGGTAAACTTAAGATCGTCTGCGTACATATATGGAGTTGAATGCATGAAGCACAAAGTTATATCATTTATGAAGATATTAAATAAAATAGGGCCAAGATGGGAACCCTGAGGAACACCTGATAAAATTGTGTGCTTTTCAGATTTGTAACCGTTCATAACTACGAAAAATGTGCGATCTTTTAGGTACGAGGAGAGCCATTTCAGTAATGAACCTGAAAAGCCGTATATCATCAATTTTTTAGTCAGTATATGATGCGGAACTCTGTCAAAAGCCTTTTTGATGTCCGTGTAAACTTGCATGCATCAAATGTTATTCAGCCACATTTGTTTAAAGGAATGTTGAAATAAGATTCAAAACTACTCCTTTGAAGAAAATAAAGGCGTTACTCTGCCTTGTTGGAATTAGAAATTTTATTGTTAATTTTTTTTTCTATATTAAACCATATAAATGATACTTTATATTACAATCAAATACTCAAAAAAAGATAAATACCTATAGATTCATGCAGAATCAAACCTTTAATAAATAATTATTTTCATGTGAAAATAGGTCCCAATAGGTAGAACGCGTGCATCTTAACCGATGATTGCGAATTCAAGCCCAAGCAAGCACCACTGAATTTTCAAAAGCGTTTATAACTCATCTCGAGCTCGGCGGTTAAGAAAAACATTGTGTGGAAACCTACATGTGTCTAATTTCAATGAAATTCTGTCACATGAGTAGGTCTGTGCCACACCAAACCGCCATAGTAGCAGTGTGGTGGAATAAGCCTTTTCCTGCAACGGAGAGGAGGCCTTAGCCCAGTAGTGAGGCATTTACAGACTGTTACTGTTCTATATAAATAGGTATATTGTTATTTATGTTCTTCTAAAATTGATATAATATACAATATGACTTGGTGGCAGGGCTCTGTGCAACCCGTCTGGGTAGGTACAACTCACTCATCAGATACTGTACTAAAGTATTGTTGTGTTCTAGTTTGAAGGCTGAGTAAGCCGCCAGTGTAATTACAAGTAAAAGGTCATAACACATTAGTTCCCAAGATTGGTGGCGCATTGCCGACATAAGGAATGGTTCGCCCGTCCCGCATATATCCTATCATAAAAAGATATATACAAAAATGACTAGTAAAAAAAACAAACATTGAATTTACCTCTTTGTATCTAAGTGATACCTATATTAATAAATGATTAAAATGTTCACCGATGATTTCCACATTAAAACAATTTAAAACACTCCACAGTCCACACGCTATCAAAAACCATAATCTAACAGTAGGAGATGACCCATTTTCATTTACCCAACCGAAACTCAAACACCCAAAATTAATCGTCGGGTCTCTTCAGCCCCGCAAACATTGCAGGGTTTAAGCAATTAATGTTATGTCGAACGAATGTTTTAATAACTTGCGATACTCAAATTGTTTGCACGTCGTAGGTGATTACGGTACGTGATCCGGTATTAACCGGTTAACATTTTGTTACGAGGTTACTTATGGGTAATCGTTTGCTTTACATTTTGTTGAAGTAAGAATGATTTCTGTTTACTTTATGAATAAATCGTTGTTTTAGTATGTTGCTTATTTTTATAAATACTTTACTGATTGATCTTCTACATATATTGAGACATTAGAGTATTGAGTTAACAACATATACATAAACATCTATAATATTTAAAAAAAAAAAAAAACAAAGTGTACACTCCAAATAAAGACTACTATTACTACTACTACTAATACTTCCAACTCAAAATTCCTTCGAAGGTAGATGAAAAAAAGAAACAAAAACTGTACACATAAAAGTCATCATCCTCCTGCCTTTATTCCAGTTTTACTTTGGGTCGGCGCAGCATGTCTTCTTCTTCCATACTTCTCTGTCGAACGTCATCTCAAAAGTAATATTCTTTCGAAGCATATCGTCTTTCACACAATCCATCCATCGTATATACACATAAAAGTGATACGTAAAAATTATACAGGCGAATTGAGAGCCGGTGAAATAAATTCTCAACAAGAGTCAACAAATCGTTCGGAGCGAGTCACTTAGACAGGATATATAACAGCATATTAAAACTACCTTAACTATCGTGCTATGTGTAAGTTTTCTGGCATTTCCCGACAGTAACGAAGCGAAATTATTGCACAAATTTACTAAAAAATGTTGACGTTTAAGAAAAAAAATATGTAAAAAGTTTATTGTGTAACGAACAGAGCGACATAGTCACAAATTGTGACTAAGAACTATAAAAAAAAATAAAAATACAAGAGTCAAATCGAAATCGCACTGAGGTATCGTCGTCAAGTGCAAACTAATGAAGCTTGGAGTATGAAATGTATAAAACTCCAACTCGTAGAGGTATTTTGATGCGAATGTATTTTGTCAGAGTTCTTTTTACATTGCGGTTTGAAATCATTAATAGACTTATGGTTTCATGTAGATTTGTATTGAAAGATTGAATAAATACATTTAAATATTATATGTACAGTTTAAACATATTTTCAATTTGGTATTAGTTCCACGTGTATGGATCTTCGCCCGCCTTGATGTTGTTTAACGTACAAAATCAATTGAAGAACCACTAAACCGAGCCCCTCTTAACATAGAAACAGCTATTGAGAATTAATATCGAGGCAGTAATAATAGGTAGGTACATTTACTTGTGTCAATATTCAAACTTGCATTGTAACATGAAACATTACTGAAATACCATTTGAAATTGATCTCCATTGTTCCAATTATAAAGCTTATTTTTGTTTGGACGATATTTAGTATAAAGTTAGTTGGCTTTAGTACACACTAAGAGGGGTTCATAACAATTTGAATGTATTGTTTGAAGGCAAACACTCTGATACATCTTCGCCCTCAGGTGAAGCTAATAACTTGGGCACAAACACACATACACTTCCGCGCATCCGGGTAATCGGATGTTATGAGTTGAGTTAATTTCAAAGTTGGGTAATATACGCATAAGATTTACATTATACAATTTTGTTCCTTTCTCTTAAAACGGTGAAAAGTAAAGTAACAGAATTTTGGAGGTTATTCCACACTGCTCCAATGCCGTTTGGTCCAGACTTCATCTGACCCCTGCAGATGTCTTCACGTTAGTTTCGTGCGGCGCAGGAATGTAATTCTATAATCAATATAATTGGCTGATAACAGAAAAACCAGAATCTCAGGATAATTTACATTCAATTATATGCATCCTTTAATACATCCAAAAATCATTGTAAAATCTTTAAATACATTTTTTTATCGACGATATGAAATATTTTAATCTTTGATTTCTGAAACAACACCCTCATACAAACGAATTTTTATGTTATTGAGCGATAGCGATAGCGAAGCGTTAGAGGCTTATATGATATTCCATCGAAATATTAATTCTTCTTTTCCATAGTTGTTTGTTTTAATTACACTTACCAGCCCCGTCTTCAGTACAACGAGAGCCCAAGGTGCAAGTAGTATTATTGCGATCTCCTGTCCCTCCAAAAACTATTTTTTAGAGACCTCCTGTACGCCTTTTCTGTTTTCTCATTTTCACCGTTCTCCTACACTAGGTTAAGACGGTCGCACATTGGCATTGTAAAGGATGGTTAATATTTCACCATCATATGACATGAAATTCCATATACCTACTTTAAAAAAAAATTCGAAATCATATTAAGGTTTGTACGTATCTACGTTATAATAGGCACCTACCTACTTATAATGAACCTTTGTTACATTAATTTATACACGTTTTCACCTTTGCTTTGATTTGTCACAATAAATAACGTTTATAGAGCATATAGAATCAAAAGCACCGCACGATCGCATATTGAAAAGGCTGAGCAAATTCATGTAGAACATTAGCTAACATCGTAAGCAGAGTTATTCCCCTAGCTCGCATAATGTTACTGTTATTGCGCGTATTATACGTGAACACGCACAGACACACGCCACATTGATGAGTGACAGCGGATTATTATTAGCGACTAAAATCATGTCAATCATTGTTTTTTGTTTTTTATTAACATTAACAAAACTTATTAAATTTATTTGTCCCATTAGTCTTGTAGCTAACTTATAAGTATGTTGAAGGATTGGGTTCAATTCCAGTATAAAAATAACAAAAAATGTACAGCAGCAGCCCGGAGGCTCCTGCTTGGCTCTTGGAAATAGCCGCCGTAACTGTAGTCGGTCAGCAAGACACAATGATTACTTATTGAATAAAAAAAAAACGGTCTAACTGTGTCTTACTGGTTATGTTCAGGAGCATCTGCATCACAAGACATTGTTAGTGTCTAGCTACCACCTTACAAAGGTCGACTTATAAAGGTTATATAATTATGCAAAATGATGATTGAGAAATACTTTTAAAAGCCAACTCGAATGAAGTATATTATGATTGATTGATTAGTTTTACAAATTTTCTAAGCCCATGTGGGATATTAATATGACGTTTTTTTTTTTATTTCCTGTCATTCTTGTCAAGAAATAATTTAAGACGATACAAGTCTTGATCTGAAACGCTCTCTTGCGTAATGTAAACGGTTCTAGCTTATCAAAGGTAGGCACTACACTTGTATAACCTACTTGTATATGTTTTCTTCATATAACAATACTCGGGAACGACTGTTTGTCGACACAAACGTATGTTACTGCCTCGTCTCACGAGATTGGAGGGATTCGAACGATCAGTTAAGAAATTAGAGTGAGGAAGTCAAATAAATGAATTTGTTTTTATTTAAGTAAAAATAAATAAATAGATTAAAAACATAGACGTCTTAAAAGACCCTCCTTTACCTCCAGTTTCTGAAACGCTGATTAAATTCAAATTAACAAATTAGAATTTAGTACGAATTTTCATTATTCGTTCACAGATGATGACGGAATAGGTGACCAATGGACGCTTAAATTAAAGACAAATTAGTTTATCGAGCTTTGATCAATGTTTCAGAAACTAAGTTAATCTGTCTTTTGGATATGACTCAATAGCGCCTACTCACACAAATTTTCTTTCACTGAACATCTATAAATCGTGGGTAATTTATAGTATTGCCAAATTAAATAAGATTTTCAACTTAGAAAGTTTGTATTGCTACTAATCCTTGGTGTCATAGTTTATAGAACACGACAATCTTCGCCAATCGAAGGTTTAAATTTGAAATTCGGGTAAGCAACACTGAATTTTGATATTTTTAATAAACATACATAAATATTATTATGGACGATTTTGTGACACATTTTTATTTCGATCTTTATATGGACTTAATGTTATGTATGATCAAATTAATATAGTTATAAATATAATTATTAAATTATTGTCAGCATTCCACCCTAATATGATCAATGGTTTTCATGGAGAGCGCCGTATTGTTTTCTATTACGGTGTGATTTTTCCCATCATCGCCGCTACATGTCTGTTAATTGAATGTGCAGTGAAAGGGTTCAACCCTTGCAAGATTTATCCCGTAGCCTTATTCTGATTGCCACAGATTATATTTGTTTTTTATAAAGTTATTGTTGTACTCTATCCAGATATTTTTAGATATTCGCTATATTCGATAATAAGTTTTTTTTTATCGAATTAGGAAGGTGGACCATCGTCGAGGAAATTATTATCGGAACTTTGGAAGTAAAGTTAAAGTGGATTTAAGTTTTTCTGTGGAATAGTGTTGTTTTTTTTTTTTAGCATTAGCAGCCATTTTCCCATTGCTGGGCTAAAGGCCTCCTCTCCCTTTGAGGAGAAGGTTTGGAGCATATTCCACCACGCTGCTGCCCAAACAACCCAATGCGGGTTGGCGGAATACACATGTGGCAGAATTTCGTTGAAATTAGACACATGCAGGTTTCCTCACGATGTTTTCCTTCACCGCCGAGCACGAGATGAATTATAAACACAAATTAAGCACATGAAAATTCAGTGGTGCCTGCCTGGGTTTGAACCCGAAATCATCGATTAAGATGCACGCGTTCTAACCACTGGGCCATCTCGGCTCTAGTGTTGTTTACTAAATAAATATATATTAGTCAAGAACTGTTAATAGTGCACAATATAGCTGAGCTATAAGCAAAACGCATGACGTACAAAAACCTAAGGTTTGTTTATATTCATTCCTTCAATTCGATTGGAATCGACTTTAAATCCTATAACTAATGTTTTTCCTCTTGTGTCTTTAATAACACTGACTCACTCAGTATTTAAACCAGAACATAGGAATAGCAAGTATTACTAATTGGCGGAACAATATGTAACGGAATTATTTTTATCATATTATATATCCTTTATTACAATAATAAAGCTTTAAGCAGACTATTGAATATATGTGGAGTGTTAGATATTTACTTCTGAATACGATATATATAAATCTTAAAATGAATAGAACAAAACATATTTGAAACAGAATAAGCCTCCCTTCAACACCTACGCTGTCTACCTACGACGGCGTCCCCGAGGAGGCGGCTCAATCAATCGCGGACAAAGAACGCTGGTTAATATTATATCGAATAGCATATCCATACATCGATGCATGTGTCTTACTCTGGATATTAAACGTAACTTGAACATCGAAGAAATTTTATTATTATTTATAAAAAAAAAACTTAAATGTCGTGTATTTATTGTCAATTAATTTTCAGTTTTTATTAGAGTATATATATTATGTGTGTGCAAATGACCCATCTAACAGTAACCATTCCATACAAAGCCAATGCACCGCTATGAGATCTTAGATGTTAAGTTCCTTATTCCAGTAGAATATACTCTTTCACTCTATATTCAAGCCAGAACGATACAACTCTTAGGTATTGTTGCATGATGAGTGGGTGATGCTTACACATATAGGCGCTTAGTAAGCCTGCAGTCACAGTCACATATAGTTATATTGGGGATAAAAACAAAAGGCCTGACAACGACAGTCTGTAAAAGTCCCACTGCTGGGTTAAGGCCTCCACTTTCTTCGAAGAGAAAGTTTGAAACTTGAATAAGTTTAGTGGGTGAATACCCACGCTGCTTCAATGCGGATTGGTAGATACACACAAAGCAGATTGTCATCATAGTAACCGTGAGGTAACCGTGAGGCAACCGTGAGGTAACCGTGAGGTCCTTCATCGCCGAGCATAAAATGTATTATGTAAGCATGAATAAAGTGCATTTTGCCATAATTATGCTATAGAAGGAAAATAGCTTCGTTAGAGTTTAGGTAACGTATAGATCTGAACTGTTTTTGCATCAAATTCTATCATTGAAACCAAAATACTATTCTATAATTATATATGATTTTGGTTTAGTATTTTTAAGAAACCGCACAATATTTGAAATGCATATATAAATTTATAATTTAAAGATGTCTCGTGCCTATTTTCAAATATAATTCGATACAGTTACATATGTATTGTTTCATATATGAGCCACGTAGGCGGCGTGCACCTGCCTGCTGCTCAAATATTAAATCGGAGGGTTACTTACGAGCGGTACGTGTGTTCCTTCCGCGACGTAATCGTAAGGCGGTAAAGTGGTACAAGTTTTTACTTACACTTAAAATCAAAATCTTAAATATTATCATTATTGTACATAATGATAATATTTAAGATTTTTTGTAATTGTGCTTGTGGTGTACAAAAAAAAAAAAATAAATAAATAAATACATAAGAGATATTGTGAGCTATGGTTTTTTTCTTTATATGCAGGATATATTCAACCATTTTAAATTGAAATCAAATATATTTAAAATTTCATTGGTTTACTTATTAGGTGTATTATGTATAGAACCTATATAAATAATTGTTTCTGAAATATTTTTTTTTCCTATTCAAACATTTTGTGTACACCTACTTATTTTACAAAAAATGTTGTTTTTTTTTTGTAAATAAACTTTATCCGATTAGATTTAGATTAGATGAGTGCGCAATAATTTGCACTAGACACATACATCTGTGAACCTATATTATTTTCGCAATGCATAGACCATTTTTAGTATACTTATGTATACTTTTTACAGTCGCAAATGTATATAAACGAAATTGACCACTTACAAACTGGTAGAACTATTTGCCAGAAACACAAACATAAGAAAAAAAAAGGAAAAAATAAATGAAAGATAACAATATAATGTAATCAAATCTTATTATTGACTTTCTGCGAACCGAAAAAGTTTCCATTTGAACTACCAGTGTTTCAAATAAAATCTCGGCCTCGCTACAGTTTTACATTATGTAAAGATAGATAATGCGTCTAATTTAAGTTTCAATCGCTTCAATTGCTACTCGTTTTATGTTCAAGCGAATGTCGCGTCGCTGCCAACTGCACCATGACGCGCTGCCTCGCTGCCCCGTGCTGCCTCCGCGCGCTGTCCGCTGCCAACTCGATATTAAATCCTCAGAGTTCCGTGTCAAGGATGCCTGCCATTGAGATTAAACGGCGCGGTAAGTCTGATTGTGTTCAGTAAAATACGTAATTTATGTGCGAGACAATATCTATTGCAGTTGGAAAAGTTTTTTTGTTCAATTTCATTAGTTTTCTTGTTACTTTTCATTGCAGTGTTTAAGACATTACGATGTTATGAAACAGACATTCGAAGTTTCATCATCATCTTCATTAACAG
Source organism: Vanessa atalanta (assembly GCF_905147765.1). NCBI lineage: Eukaryota > Metazoa > Arthropoda > Insecta > Lepidoptera > Nymphalidae > Vanessa > Vanessa atalanta. The sequence continues at coordinate 13,207,990 of NC_061877.1, forward strand.
TCTTCTCCTAGAGCACGCCACTGAGCTCGATTTTCAGTCATTATTATTCTTAATCCTGACAAATCAATTGTATTTAGAACCGGTGTGAATTCAGCCACAGAACTAACGGCTTCAAATACTCTCTAGGTACAGAAGTGTAAACACTACTAACTTCTACATTTGTCGTATTTATTTGACCCAACCCTGTCTTTAAACTCAGGATCGGGATCTGTAATCTTAAAAGCTAACCACTCTACTGTCGAGTGTCTAACATGTCGTATCGTGGCAAAATATCATGCGAACTAAACCATTTCTCAAAACAGTGACGTCTCTTAAATATGCTCAGTACGAGCCTCTAGAGAGCAAACATAAGTCAAAGCCTATAAAGGTTACATAGCTAAGAGGTTTAAAACTAAATTTCTCTTCGCAACATTACTGAGCCCTCGGGATGTATACGAATACCTTGACAAAAGTTAATATCTTGAGAGGGCCTCTTGGTGCGGCTACAGAAACAGCGATTTTTTTGTAGGTATGACAGCGTATATTGTTATTTAACAAACTACCTGTACTACTAAATGTATTTACCTCTTGAGGCTGGCTTGTAGATACTGCTGTACCATCAAATGTGGGATGTTATGTTTTTTACATAAAGTATTGAAATAAATATACGACCGAAACCTAATCGGTATTTATAAAAAAATGTATCGAAATTAATAACTGAAGTTAAAAATGAAAAAAAATATTCTGCTAGACAAATCGAATCATTTTACATACATATAAGAATAATAGTACAAGCAAAACAGTCTTTCTGTCTATTGATTTTAGAAGCAAGCCATTGTTTCATCATGAATATAATAATAACATAGAGTATGTATTAGAAAAATATTCAAATGTATATATATTTTTTAAACAATATAAAAGTGTTATGAAATACATCTTCACGTTTAATGGCCCCATATCTTAAGGTCGCAGTTTCATTCGCATAGTTTACAAGTGGTCCACGCATTTAATTCTTCAGTTCAACCTTGGACGGGGTACATTCGTACCATTCGCGAGGTAAAACCCTCATTCCTATTGTTGGCCCATTTGTAATTCGTTTCCGGTCCACGGGTCCACGTGTAAAGTAACTTTATTACATGTAACTTTCCTATTTTAAAATATGTCTGCAGGTCTCAAAACCAGATAATGTTATTATTGATATGCGCGCTAATAAAATCTTCTAGACCAAATCAGACTAGGTCATGGAAATGATAGTACCTATATGTATTTTTTTTTACTAATTTAATGAATTTTAAAGCTTATTAAATATATATATAGCTTTCTAACGTGCATACATTTTCCGTATAAACTTTTACTGTGCCAAACATCATACTCCTCTCCGCGTCCGCGTAATTTTCGACGAAAGATTTACAGAGTTAAAAGTTTTTGTTTCCGATATTAATATATAGATAAATATAAACTTTGGGTACGCATATCCCTTCAATTTCTGTAACAATAATCGCATAGATAGTTACGTATAACACATCAGCGTCGCGACACAAGGTGTGGCTTAATGAGGCGTCTCGTGAGTGCTGAATTTTGCGGTCACATGACGCAATGGATTTGATCGTTTCGTTTCAGCATAAATCATAAGCCTTAGATTGCTACGAGTATCTTGGATGTCTTGTCATATTTATTATTTATTTCCTCTTTATTGAAAACTGAAATAGCCTTGTGGTGAGTATACGAGAATATTGACTAAAGTTTGAAAGTTGGCAGTATTAACATACCCGTGCCTTTGAAAACACGTAAAGCCGTTGGTTCAGTTTGTCTGAACTCTCTTCGGGTATGTTGTCATGTCATCGGTTTATGAGAATGAGGGAATAGAGAGTCTCTATGATCACACAAAAATCTTGCCTGTTTAGTTGGCGATACTGAATTAAAATGGCGCCCAAAACTGGCACCGCTTTCATCATTTATTTTTATATATACTTGAGTTACCTAGGAGGCCCGAAGATCAAAAACTACTAGATCTAATAGTAGCTCTCTGCTCAGTAAGCCCAACTTTCAGCATTCATTTCTAATGGGCATTGATTTCTCTTAACCCATATATCCCTACCACATAACCTCAAAGTTCATAAATGGTGATTATGACAAATCAAAATTTTACAATAAAACATACTTGTAATATAATTGTTTTTTAAGTACTTGGGTAACAAAGAAATAGTATCAAGAGAGAAAATTTTACGGAATTCCTTTATTCTACAACTTTATAAGTATTTCAAGCGTTATTTTAAATTGTTAGACAAAATTGCCCTTACAATTACGGGTCGCTCGTTAAAAACAACGATATTTCTTATGGTATTTCCTGGCCAAGACGCAGACCTCACGCTGGCAACGCGCGTGACACCGGAACAGTACTCGCCGTGACTTATGTCACTTCCTTCCACCACCGTTCTAGTGTGCACGTGACCTTGATTTTTATGTTGGATTGTATAGAATAAGGCAAATACAAATAATACATTATTGGATTTAATTAGGCACAAATAGTCAGTTGTTAGGCGTAAAAAGCCGATGTCCTTTCTTGGAGGTCAATCTTGCTTCATATCAAATTTCATGAAATCCGGTTCAGTAACTTGGCAGTGAAAGAGCAACAGACAGACAGACTTCCTGTTACATACATAGTTATAAAATTTCATTTTGTACATATATAAAGTAATTTACACATAATACTAGCTAAATGCGTATGATAAAATATATGACTCATTAATTAGATGGATTGATTAAAAGTAATGACCGTTTACTAGTAATTGTTTATTAGTAACACATTGAGTAACTTCTTATTATATAATTAAATAATCACAAATCACTTGAAACAAGTATACAACAATCAACTCAAAGCATTAATCCGAACCCACACCGCATAAGTCACTGCGTAATCGCTATCGGAAACGGAAAGTCCGCCATATTGTATGCAAAATCAGCTGTCCCGCCTTCCGCACCGTTGCACCTGTGAAAACCAACTCATTATCATAGATTTACCACGATCAATACAATAAAATACGTATTTCATAGACAGTAAAATACAGTTTACAGTGAGCACATCGAAGGCTTTTAATCACTGCTCAATTTATAGGTATCGTTGAAAAATACACGTTATATCTATACAAATAGAGTCGATTTCCAAATGGCAATGCAATACAGGTGACAATTCGAATTATGTTCTGTCCGAAGAACATTGCGATCATTGCTTGTCAATACGTGCATGATTGCAAAGGATGAACATTAAACTTTAAGTTCTACCACTAAAGTCTATATTCGATCGTAGTGCTTAGTAACAACAAACTGCATCACAAAATGTTAGCATAGGAAATTGAACGTTATGTAGAGTATATTACAGTTTGTTTTACAATGATGTTGGATTGATCGTAAGTCCGCACAGATTTCCGGTGGTGAGCGTATCTGTTTCAGTGCGATTTAATGCGGATTTTCAGGTAACGCGTATTTGAACACATTGAGATAGGCGCATGTGTCTATAAAGCAAACCGGTAACAAATATAACGCATCCATTTTAATATAGAATAAAATGATTTTGAACGTTTAACTTTATTGAGTTTTGATAATATCGAACTTATTAAAAATACATATATTAATAATAATAATATATGGGAAGGCATTATTCAACAGATTTTCTTTCGCCAAACAACTTAGTAATGTTGTTCCAGTATAAGAGTGAGTGAGCCAGTGTGTGTACAGGTATTACGGACATAACATCTTAGTTCCCAAGGTTGGTGGCGCATTGGCGATGTAAGGAATGGTTATTTATTCTTACAGTACCCACTTACAATCAAGTGGCCCATGCGCCCTTCCGTCAATCATCATAATAAAAATAGATTAAACTTTGTAATTAAATAACATTTTAAAATATAATAATAATACTTAAAGTGTATTACATAATTTAGAACCGAGATGGCCCAGTCGTTTGAACGCGTGCATCTTAACCGATGATTTCGGGTTCAAACCCAGACAGGCCCCACTGAATTTTCATGTGCTTAATTTGTGTTTCTAATTCATCTTGTGCTCGGCGGTGAAGGAAAACATCGTGAGGAAACCTTCATGTGTCTAATTTCAACGTAGTTCTGCCACATGTGTATTCCACCAACCCGTATTGGAGCAGCGTGGTGGAATATGCTCTAAACCTTCTCCTCAAAGGGAAAGGAGGCCTTAGCCCAGCAGTGGGAAATTTGCAAGCTGTTAATGTAATGTATCTAATGTAAAAAAATTAATACTATAAAAGTATATAATAGTAGCATTCCTTCTCTCGTAGTTTGACCTATTTAATATTGTATCATTAATATATTAGTTATTACTAAGATTATATTTATTTAAATTAAATTTTTACAATTTAGACTAGCCCCGTAGAAAGAGATTAGAGTGTGGCACTGTAGAAAATGTAATCCACTTCTTATATCATCAATGCTCCACCACCATAGGACGCCATTTATTGGATACCTTGGGCCTCCAATTACACTGACTCACGTTGCAAACCTTAATATAGTCATTCAAAGTATTTGTTTGTTGGTAGAATTTATCGAAACGAACCTGCACCAAGCCTTGGTCAAAATCTTAACATGCTTTTAAACCCTTGTCAAAGAAAATATTTGCTTATTATTTTGTTATATTTCAGTATATTTTCTGAAAACAATTAGCGCCAAATATCACGCGAATATCAAGCAAGTCACTAGCGTTACATGAGATAAAAAACTCGCCAAGTCACCACCAGCTCTCGTCATTGTGCACCTGCCACTCTTTGGTAATTAATTATCCCTCCCCTACCACCCCCTCTCCCCTCCACCCGCTACCTTGTTGTGTCAAGGTGGAGCATTGTTTTGGACAGGCCGATGTAACCGACAGTAACCGTGACTTAATCATAGGCAGTTTGTACTAATATCAGATTTATTTCATTTTGTATAGCTTTTCAATGACTTTTCATACTACTAACATTATTTTGAAGATATTTATGACATATTTTTTAAAATTATATAAATCTTCTTATATTATGTAGATCTCAAATCATATAAGAGATGGCGCTAAAAAGTATAAAGAAATATGGCCTCACAATATACAATGATGATATTATTTGATGAACCTAAAAGTACTGAGTTTTTGTCCGGATCTTCTCGATAGTAATTCAAAGTGTGTATGAAAAGTAATATTAATTTTTAAATGTTATTTTATTTAATTGAACTTTCAACAGATTGATATATTATACAGATCATATATAGCTAAATATTAAAAATAATCATTTTAAATTCATAAACAATGGATTAAGATGAAAACGATGTAACCGGTTACAAGGTGTAGTGTCGTTGATTAACGATGCCTGAGACGTGTTTATTGTGCGAACTGCGAGTCACCAAGTCAGTCAGTCACATCACTCGAGAGAGAGGACGACAATATCACTAAGCTGGGATATTTTAGGAAATCTTACCTTATTTATATAAAAACAAATTAGAATTTAGGCCTTTTTAATTATTTTTCATTATATAAAATTTTAGTAATCAAGAAGGATATGTATAAAAACAGCAGATGAAATCTTAATGAGCTTTGAGTATATTTATGTATGTATATGTAGGTTATTATAATGTCAAATTCAATATTAATATCAAGGCTATGATAAAATGCGATAATGTCCAAAATATCTTTATCGTTTAAATACAAAATCTTTATCCAACATAGAAGTATTTTACTCCCTTAATGATTGGCAAAAATATAACATACCATATGTTCGGGAACAAGCATATCAGGTCTGAGAAGTACCAAAAATCAATAAAATAATCATAATCAATAATTATAAACAGCATACTTCTACTTTTAAAATCGTTTATCCACTCTGTCGACGCGTAGCCAACAATAAGTAGCCTAGAAAGCTGAAATATGAAACCTAAACTTATTTTATATGGTTTAAAATAATGCTACGTTAAATGGAAATCCTTAAAGTGGAATCCAACAATTCTTTATGAGGAGTAACTATGTACTCGTACGGAGTCGGAAAATACAGCTAGTCTGATATATTTTTGGATAAATCTCAGGTAAAACAAAAGTATGCGAGGTAGCAAAACGGTTTTAATGACAGATTGAATGTGGATGCTGACAGTTTCATAACCGCGCCCGTTCCAATGGGAGAAGTTTTATGATTTGTGTCACGAAAATAATAAACTATCTACCCACAAAGTTAACTTCGTTAAAATGACATACGACGACGACGACGTGCTAATAAAAAGTAAATTTAAATTTACAGGTAAAAAAGGTTGAATGACCGAAATTATAACGGTAATGCTGATAGCGATACTATTAGCGCTGACTGATTCCTCTACTCCATATTTTACTGTAGGATGTTTGTTACCAAACACATTGCGTTTATAGCTAAAATCATTTAAATTAAGTTACTTTAAATCAGTTTAGTAGCAGAGTTATATTTAGTATAATAATATTAATTTCTTCTTATATAAATAACCATATTCACGCCAAAATATAAAAAAAGCTACAAAGATAACATGTCTTAAAATATAATCTTCAAATGTTAATTTGATCGATATCACTACAATATTATTTCTCAAAAATCTAGATCATGTTGTTTGATTTGAAACAAAAGTATGCGCTTAACAAAAGCAATAACACCAATCATAAATAGACGTGGCAAAAGCGTGGAGTGAAATAATCGCCGGCGATCAGCGACGCTATGCGGATCCAATGACCGCGTTGATACATTAACGTGACACTGGCGTTCAATAGACGTGGCAGGAGTCAGCTGTTGTTAAATGTGATAACAGCTTTGTGGGTACGAAGAAAAGAAGCCTAGGAAATACTTTTGTTTCAATATTTTAAATTCATTTTTGTAAATTTCAGGCAAACATTTCATATAACAAGGACAAAAGTATAAAACCATCTTGGCTTAGATCACCAAATCGGATTGTAGCTTCATAATATTTCCTCATTATCAGAAGTTAACAGTTTCTTCAAGCTATCTTTGTCTTTTCCGAATACATGACCTATAGAATGTTCAAATTGAACCACACCTTACAAAATAACAATATTCTCGGTCAGTGGTATTAAATTTGTAACGCATTTTTATCAACCAATAACTGTAATCAATTTTAATAAGGATAAAGGCTTAATGTCGCCATCTCTAAATCTTAATATGAGACGTGCAATCATTCTATTTCCCGCAGACAAACTAATTGAGGCCAAAATTCTTTGATATAATAAATTAATTGAAGCGAATCAAGGTGATTGAAGATTGCAGTTGACGATCAATTATTATTTGATAAACTTTATACTAAGTGACGTCTTCAGAATTGAATTTTAGATGATCGCTTTTTCTGTCTGTTGATTGAAAATCAGTTGATTGAAAATTTACATTTAGAAGGAGAGTTCCAAACTAGATAATGCTAATGATTTGTGATTTTTGGCTTACAGAATTGTTCTTCAAGCATTGTTTGCTCAGCATTCCTTTCAATTGTGGAAGTCAGTATAAGTATTATTAAATATTTTTTCTTTTTCTGAAATGTGTTTCTGTCGTTGTCGTTAAATCGATCCATTAGACATTTGTGACGTGAGCAGTGAGCATAAAAATTATTTCGCACCCTAAACTAATTCCATCCCCTTATTTTCGTTGACATCGACAATGGAACGCATTCCTTTGATCCGTGATTTCATGGATATGATTCCATTTTTCGCACGTAGCGACGATCGATCGATTGTAATTTTTTCTATAATTTCCAATAATCAAGGTAATTCAAACTATATTCTGGGTTTCAAATAAGGTTTTAAAATATCAAACTATTACAAAGCTTCATCTTCTTTAATTTTAGACTATTGACGTCACTGATCCAACTAAACTCCCTCTTCTAATCTAAGTGTATAAATGAACAGTTATATTTATATACAGCAATTACACAACACTTTTTTTATGAAATACGTAGGCGAGCAGGCAAATGGGCCACCTAATGGTAAGTGGTCACCACCGCTCATAGACATTATCATAGTTAGGAATTTCAATCATTCCTTACACCTCCAATGCGAACCAGCCTAGGTCCCATCTAAGTTATTATGTCCCTTGTGCCTGTTGTTACTCTGGCTCACCTACCCTTCAACCAGAATACAACAATACAAAGTATTACTGCTTGCCGGTAGATTATATGATGAGTGGGAGGTATCTACTTAGACAGTTTCGACGGCATGAAGTAAAATATACTTGGAACTTACCTACCTAAGTATTAAATTGTGTACCAATACCAAAGATAAACTAACTTTTTTTAGTTTGAAGGTGATTGATAATTCCAGCATCAATTATTATTTAAATTAAGAGTACCTACTAAAATCATTGCTAATAAATAATTATTTTACAATTGAAATGGTTAAAGTAATTAATAATTATTTATCAACACTATTGATCAAATAAAATATACTTTATTTAAAAAGGCTCTTATAAGCCCTTTTGAATCGTCATGTTTCAGGATTAAATTTAGCATCATACCACGTTGGTACCAGTCGGGAACATCGAGAATAATCAAGAAACTCAGTAGTTACTCTTTTTTCAAACAAAATACAAACCTTGTAATTGTATAAGCTTAATATATTAAATGTATGGAAATTAACGAATACTAACTCCACACATCTTTATCACAAACATATAATATTGAGTGATACATCTTATTTAGTAATGTTTTTAACATGTAGTCCGAGAGCTTTAGAGAAAAGACTTGAGTTTCAGAGAAGATATGAATACCTACTTAAATATAAAAAATATGTCTCTAACAAATTTGCCCTCTGTAAACTTTGAAATGTAGAAAATTGTATGAAACAAGTTTATAAACACGCAATCGGGAAGTGGCGCGTCAGGGACAGATCTCTCTTTGCGGCCCACTGGCTTACAGTCACGAGTCAGAGCGACCTTTGTCTAATCATCGATATAGACCGTGTAACAAATAGAAAGCCTATCAGTATGTATTACTATTGTATTTATAATATTATACATTATATGAAAACCTTGAAATATTACAAATTATGAAAAGAAGATATTTGGAAAATCCAAAAGTTCCAACGACACTGAATACAATAGAGGATTCGAATTGAGGACGTAATAATGACTTAATTAGTGATTTCCTTGTAAGTTACAGTGATTCAGGTTTCACACTTGTTTGCTAGGAAAAGTTTTGGACTAATTCGATAATTTACGTATTTTTATTTTTAGTTTTTAAATTTGATTTAATGTAATTTCTATCACACAATGTACAGAATTTATCTACATTAAATTATCCTTACAACGGTATGCAAACTATCTTGATTCCTTAAACTAGCAAGATTATAATAATGAAAATAGTTTCCGAAATGAGGCAATATATAATATTTTTTTCGTAAAGCACTACAGCACGACTCATACGAAGATCAAAGTGCTCCGTATGAATCTATGAAAATAAAGTTATCTTTTGAAAATATGAATTTAAATTAACTTACACAACGCATCGAACCGAAGTAAATAATTTGCTAATATACTCTTATTTAACGCAGTATTAGTAGTAGTAGTAGTATTCATTTATTTCAAACAATTTATAGTAAAATTTAATTTAAGGTAATTAAATTTAATTTTAAGCTCTGAAATAATATTAATAATTATTCTTTCTCAATTTATAAAAGGATTTTACAGTTACCTAGATATACTCTAATTTGAATCATAGTAAGGAGTTCTAGATATTCATGCAGGATTAATGTTTTTATATATATATATATATACTTAATAGGTATGTATTTTAATTACTGGAAATTGGTAACTATATATTGATATCCTCGCTGGTTTTTCTCAATTCCAAATATTTGTACAATTCAAAACTGACTTGTACAATTCAAGTGACTCTGATTTTAGATTACGGCCAAAAGTACAACAATCTTAAATACAAAATTAAAAGAATTACTTCTTAATTAACCTCTAGGACTAATTAGTTGATAGCTAATATTTGAAATACACTAATTGTCTCACAACATTTTTCACAGTGTCATGTCTATTGGATTTTCAATTCGGTTACAAAGGGTGTCAACAACAGGCGACTTTTGGACTGGAAAGTGCAAACTGAGCGGATGTTGTCCAACTGTTTCGGACACTGCGACACCGCTGCGGGCCTGTTACCAAACTTGTTTGGACATGTATGCTAATACTACTACAGTGGATTGAATAATATTTGATGAGGCATAAAGCATTTCACCAATTATTTGAAGTTTGTTTTACTAATTTGTAATTTTCTTATGAGCTGAAGTTGTGCGTTTCGTCTTTCCAAATATGTGACTTTATTTTGGAAGATTCATGCTCGCAATCCAATCAACTCGCTCCATTTACTTAAGCGGAATAATCTTCTCCATCACATGGTAATCCAGTCTAAGAACTTGAGGTTCAATGCAAAGGAACTAAAAAAAGTTCATATCGGTTATAGTCCTTACGACCGGTTTCTTTGATTAAATATTTTAATAAAACGTCTTATGCAAAACACAGCACATCTCATTACCCTTCTTATGGGTTTTGGCATCCCCGCTTTCTTTGTCTCGTAGATTACAGGACGGACATTGCGTTTGCTCCATAAAGTTATCGCAGAGGACATCACATAATCCTGATTTGCGTTCGCATGTGTAAAAAATACTTGATTAGATATGACCATTTAGCATGATTAGCATACGATACTTGTGCGTTTCATATTTATCACCTATTTATATAATTTTCTGAGCCCGTTACGCCGTCGAAGCGTTGAAGGCGGGACGTGCGTCGCGTACAGCCACCCTTCTTAGCTGAATCAAGGACTTTTGTTGGGCAGAGAGGGAATTTGGGAGAAAAAATAAGTAGTGTCTTGCGAAATCATGATAAATCTTATTTATATAAATAGATTAATAAAGATAATACTACCTATGAAATATATAATGACAAGCACCCATATATTGTTCGGAAAGTTGTTGACCGATGGCAAAATTGATTGCAATAAAATAAGTGACTGAAAAAGATTAATTTATAATTAATTAAGTATTCTAAATAATTCGATCACTAAAATAATCTTTAATATAAAAAAATATTTATACTATTTTCTACCTAAGAAGTTCAACCTATCGTTAGTAATAATTTACGTGCGTAGGATAATTCAAGCAGTTTATACATCTGTCTCGTACCGAATACGTCCCTGAAATCAGCACCTCTTTTTCATTTCATTCCATTCATTCCGACGGATAAACTCTAATGAATATCTTCCAAACCTCGCGTGATACAATAGTTTTTTCCCCTCTTTTTACTCGCTCCGATTACTGGGAGGATTCCGCGTTGTAAATAAAGATACTTCGTAGGGCTGATTAAGATTTCTCAAGTAACATAACACTTTGTTAAATCACGAATTAAGTTGTATAGAATTCAAATGTTTGCATTTGTTTCGACCTTTCGTTACAATTTGTTTCGAATTATTTTGACTATCAACGAGTAAAATCGTCTTAAGTTAGAAGAGTAATTGCCTTACATTACATACATTAGCAGCCTGTAAGTTTCCCACTGCTGGGCTAAGGCCTCCTCTCCCATTGAGGAGAAGGCTTGGAGCATATTCCATCACGTTGCTCCAATGCGAATTGGTGGAATACACATGTGGCAAAATTTCGTTGAAATTAGACACATGCAGGTTTCCTCACTATGTTTTCCTTCACCGCCGAGCACGAGATGAATTATAAACACTAAATAAGCACATGAAAATTCAGTGGTGCCTGCCTGGGCTTAAACCCGAAATCATCGGTTAAGATGCACGTATTCTAACCACTGGGCCATCTCGCCTTGCCTTAATGTAAATAGAGGTAAATGTAAAAATTTAATCATTAGGTAATATAACATATTATTTATAATCACAGAATCAAAATTCACTTTATTCAAATGCCTATTTTTACTTTTGAAACATTATTTTATAAAATCAACTTTAATATATAGCAACAGCTAGTATTATGTTAACAGTTTTTTATGTTAATAGTAAATGAAAAATTGTCACAATAACAAAAATATTAGCTTTGTTAATTATTTCAAATATAGAAAATTTTAAAACATCATGAATTAAAGTATATTTCTGAAATTTACAGAAGTGTGCAAGTGGAGCATAAATTTAATTGTACTCCTCGATACCATTTAGAATCTCTAGTATTACTTATGAGTTCTTCTAATTATTCTAATTGTATTCAAATTATACTAATCAATATTCTATATGGATGCTAAATCTATATATAAGAATATCTCTTGTTTTTTTTTTCACTTTTTATTAGAATGATGTTGTATAGTCAAAAGTTTATATAGTTATGATAGTTTTAGACCAATTCGAAAAAGTATATTTTTGTTCAATTGCTTGATTTATACGTGTATTGTAATAGGAAAAAACTGCGTCTTCATTTTGCGAGCAGCTTTCTAGCTTTTATTCATTTTATTTTATCTTGATTAAAAGATGTTTGTCCAGTTTTATCCAGTTAATGAAGTCATTCCTACACGAAATCTCAATCACCTGCCCCCAAAGCTACGAAATGCCATCGACCCTTATTATTTGTTAGGATCTGAATCCTCGACCTCTCAGCATCTCTATGCAAATGGTGACAAACAGCCGCCTACGTTTACAGACGCACAATATACTTTTATAGCTTAGGAAAGCCGAATATTTACCACAATAACATTGATAACCAAACAATGTATTTTAAACCTTATGAATATTAGTACAAGACTAATAATACGCGTCTTCGCGTATTTGTTGTAGCACGGTGCGTTAGAGATATTGTTTCACGTGTTTTATGAGGTGGGTCGAGATTTCACGGGGTTTTTGTCGGGCATTTTTGAGTGTTTCCTTTCGAATGTAATGTTTATTCCTGGGGGTGCAAGTCGGTTATGTTCGATTGCATGTAATTCATACCCACTGAGACATTCATATTTATGGTGCGGGGTGACTTGTTTATTGAACTTTCATTATACTGAAAGTCAAGTGTTTATGTTTCTTTATCGTTTATTTTGAAATCAATTTGTGAAAATAGATATCCGTGGAGCTATTATATAAGATCAATTTTTCCGAGGCCTAGTAAATATATTTTTTCTTTAAAAGACTATATTCATCACATTAGCGTATAATTGGCTTTTGACGTTTCATGAGTAACAGGTGAAGTGAGATCTTAGAATGTCATTGTAATACCTTGTACCTTACTTAAGTTGAGCGATGCAGTTATTTTTTTAAAAACAATATTAATAAAAATATTTTACATGAATTGTTTTGAACGCTGTCTTGTCAGGAATTCAATATCTTCTGAGAAGATTAATGAACGTATGGACAGCAAGAAAATATATTAAAGGACTTGGTCATTCTTCCCAAAAAAATATTATCAAACCGTTCTTGCAAATAAGCAAATATATATCTTCAATGAAATCTAAATAAGCAGTGCTGGAGCGCTTTCCCGTGTAATGTTATGTTATCTGTGGAAAAGTCGCTATCTTGTTTATAGTGACAACACGCGTCACGTTCGTCCGGCGAGTGGCGCCCGATGTGGGACCAGTACGTCGCCTATCATATTTCTCATTTGAAAAACTGACCATTGCTCCTCAAACTTTACGTGTTTTTCTGAAGTCTTAATGATCAAAATAATTTTATCTAGATCACTATTCCTTATTGTTGTGAAATAAAATTAATATTTTTCCATTTTTTTTTAATATTTACTATTTATTTAACGTATAACAATTGTTTATATTAAAGGTTTATCTTTATATAAACAATTAAAGATTAATTATAAATATTTTTAATATCTCTAAATCAAACACACTCTGATACCATAGAGCAAATCTAAGCACTACCTATTCACGTTATATTTTTAAAAGGTCAACTCGAACTTTGAGAAGTAGTGCGCGAATCCTTCGTCCATCGCAAATTTCCCTGGCAAGGCATAACGCAAAATAAACAAAGTGTTATTGTATCTTATTTTCATAAGTTAATAGCCAGAGAAAGATAACAGAGGGCCCTCGGACAGTTACGAGTTTTTTTATTATTTATGTAAATATATAGCTCCCAACCTGATTGCAATACATAGCAACGTCTTTAAGACGACGAGACTTGATTGGACCAAGTCATGTACGTAATATATACTACGTAAAAAGTTTCAGGGTTGTTTTATCCGATGAATGTCGAGTGTCTCTAATATTAATGAAATTTAAAAATTACAATTTCATACCTTTTCCAATTTGAGTGTACTGATCAAACTAAATTAAATGTAATGTTTGGATTATAAACAGTATTAAAAACGAATTGTTGTTAATATTATTATAAAAATATATTAAATAACTATCCTTACAAACAATTCAGGTCAGAAAATAAGTCTCGTGACATTCTTATAAGCCGCCAGTAACGCCGCATAATAAACGAATGTCCAGATAGAATTCGCATTATTAAAATCGTAAACAATATAAGAAAGCACTAAGCTGACTACTAAATCCATATTAAGTCCAAGCTGAGCATACCTTTTAGCTGGAGGCGCGCAATAAATGCTACTGGGAGATGATAGAGCTGCTTGTCGCGGCTCCGCCACGTATGAATACAAACGGCGAATTACGTGGAGCAGGGAATCCTTGGAGCTGACATTGTCATTTGTCATATTTCTTTTGTTTAATTATTAAGTTACGGCCTAGTAAAAAAATTAAAGCTCATATAAAAATAAATCATTGATAAATATGGAATATGGAAAAAGCGTGGAATTAGTATTTATCTAATTCCACATGTCTAGGTATGATATATAAAAACTAATATGTCATAACCACATGTCTAGGTATAAAATATAAAATACTCTGTAATTAAAATGGTGAAAAAGAGTAACTACTGAGTTTCTTGCCGGTCCTTCCGAAGAGGTGGTAGCTTTAAATTGAATTCAGCACTGTAACATGACGATTCAAAAGTGCTTTTATAAGCCTACTTGAATAAAGTATATTTTGATTTTGACTATATAAATGATAAAACCCGTGGACCTAGTATCCTTAGCAGTCATCGTTATTTTCATGAAGGATATAATAATAAATAATAATTTGATTGTATTTAATTATCACACGTATGTAATTTAATTGCTAAAAGAGTAAATACTTTTTTTTACCGATCCTTCTCGGTATATTCTACATCATGAACCAGTGGTTTTACATATAATTTCATCCTGTCCTTTCAAGTGGGTGGTAACCTAACGAGACGACCTTCCAAGCAATACCACTATACATTTATGTAATAAATATATTCGACACGACTCCACGCCTTTTGCTCGATTTATTGTCAAGTTTAATATAGCGTGTGCTATCAATAGAGTGATGGAAAAACGCAAAGGCCCTTCTTGGCTACTTACTAAGATTAACAAATACGAAATATGTAACATGAGTTACCAAAACTTTATTTAAGAAATTATGAATTATTCCCTGAATAACAGATAATAATTATATAATGTCGGGTGTGTAGCTATTTCATTAAATTTTCTTATTATTAAAATTATAATTATTGCTAAATTACACTTGACAAACAGATTTTAAGACCGTGTGACCAAATAAAAAAAACGGTTTTCTTGGTCTAATGCTTAGCTTATAACTGAGGGTTTGGTATGAGTTCAATCCCCGAATGAGGTCAAAAAATTTTTTTTGGATTTATATATCGAGAAATTTTTCAAAAGCAGTCCGGATCTTAAAAATTAACAGACAGTGCCTCGTAAAACACGTCCATTCATTGTTCATGAATCTTATTTCTCTGTGTTCATGTCAAACTTACTTCAATTCCCTTTAATAGAAGAAATAGAAGCGCACACACTAGTGCACTATACGATATATTCGTAAGATAAGATGACAGATAAAATTATAAAAATGTCATTAAACATATCACGATATTAATCTAATGTCGAAAATAAAAATTGTAACACTAGTTACTTTTATTGGGGTCTTTAAGGTGGATGAATATAAAGTGGATTTATGAGGATTACGTAGGGAATGGTCTCCTAGAGGGGGCTGTGGAGGGGGTTATGGCCTTAATCCCTGCGAACGCGGTACGCCGGGAATTGAATTGGTTCTTATATGTAAATTGTCGCGTGTGAGTAAATAAATATACAATCCCTGAATTAGATGTGCCATTCACTGGATCAGTACCTTTCGCTAACCGAATTTTATTTTGCTTACAGATTTCGCTTTTCGTTCAACGTACTTGCGTATAGTCGTCCTTGTGTACAACGATACAATTAAAATGTAACATGGTCAAGACGCCATTTACAGAAAAGAATAGAATTAAATAGAAAAGCTTTTTTACTCACAAGATTATGCAGCCAAAAATTATCTACTCTTTTCATGTTTCTCATTGCTTTGAGAAAAAAAGTTCCTGGAAGAGGCGAGAAATTTTGATAAGAGCATTTTCTTCTTTTCGCTGATTCTTCTCAGGTCTGAGGTATTTATTTCTGTAGCATATGTTTGACAATCATTAAGCAAATATAACGCTACTATATTGAATCAAGATTTTGACTTAAATAATTTTATTGAGAGCGTTTACATAATTAATATGTTCACAATAACTACATCGTAAAATTACATAAAATACTATATTTTATATGTATATAACCTAAAAGCTAGGTATTAGTAGTGGCAAGTCCGAAAATAATGTTTATTTTGATTGATATGAATATATGGCTCACTACGCCAATAACAGTACACCGAAATGAAAAAAAAAAATATGCTTAGACGAAATGTTAATCATAATTAACACTTCTTAACTGGCATATGATTTTATCATATTGTCGAAAAGAACGATTACGATTTCAAATGAGTGCTTGTTTTAGTGTAGTGCTCAGCGGCGAAAGAAGTATCTGTGTTTACCTGCATGTTTCGTACAAAATGACGCACCATATTTTAATTAGCTGCGTTAAAGGTTAGGAGCTGGTTTATTAGGCTTCAGTCCTTCAAGCCTCGCGTCAGGTCAAAGCAAGTTATTATGTTTTTCCATTGAGAATTTCTCTGTAGAATCTACACTTTCATGCCTTGAAACTTGAACTTACACTAACTCATTATTATTGCATTGTAATTATGTAAAATGACTTCAACATATCACCCATAACAATTCTCACAAATATTATATAGGGTTCGTGTACACTCACGATGAGAAAAACTTGTATTTAAATCCAAAGATCATTTGTTACAAAAATTCGTATAATAAACATTCGTTTCGAATATGAATAATATTTAATAGCAGTATGAATAGCGAGTAGGCGTTTTAATGCGTCGCAATGCGCACATTACACGGCGAACGACCAAGATACTAGTCGTATTATTTACGACTAGAGCGACCATGGAACTCATTATATAGGGACAAGGTAGATAATATTAATTTACTTTTAATTTATATATTTTAATAGATATGATTACGTCAACTTGTTAAATCAAATCAATTTTATTCAAGTATACTTCACAATAGAGCGTTTTTGAATCGTCGATAGTTAAATACTACCACCTTAATTTTTTGCTAATCCATCGCCGTGATCATAATAATATCGAGCTCTTGATGTTTTGGTTAATAAGAGCGAAGAAGTATCTTTCAAAGCAATAATCACAGATTTAGAAAGGGCTAAGATACCACATGTTATGAAAACCGAGCGTACCACATTTTTCATACCTACCATGACGTCACCCCAGCCATACTTGAACATAATAATAAATTATTTTAAAATTAATATGAATATTTGAGCAACAAAACTATCTAACTAACTTATCGATGGTGGGTAATAACTCCATTGCTTCGATTTACTTTAGTAGAGTTTCTACAGTTTATAACGGAAAAATTACTGGCACAACCTGAAATAATAGCATATCAAGCGTGTCGGGCGTACTAATCCAGACGGCTTGTGTTATTTAGCATTATCTAAATCTGCGGCAATAATAATCAATGTAAGGGAATAAACTTGTAGTTAAAAATAAACGAATAAATGTTGTATAAAGGGAACGTGAAACCATGGCCAACCTATCCGCGACTCGCTCACTACGACGATGTCTCGATGTCTTGCATTTTTATCGACAATTATCATTTTGCATTTCTTCCTGTATGGCCTCACTTTGTTGACGTACGTATAAACTTCAATTGCGAACCTTGTATATGTTTATGACTTTCACACTTTGTATTTCCTAAAGTATTAACCGATTTTTATGCTTTAATTTTATTGAAAATATTTTAATACTTTTTGAATTAATTTTATCGTTCAATGACTATAACGGTGTCACAGTAGAATCTAAGTGACCATAATTGCTGGTAGCTATTACGCGAAAAAAAAAACACAAAGCCTGGTTCATTTTAATTAAATATACAAAAAATATATTATTACAAAGTAATTTAAGGAGATCATCAAAGCCACGCGACGAAATCTAACGAAGCAATAAAAACGTCTAATCACTCAAAACAATTTCGCATAAAACTTATATATTCCCAGTTCTATCCGCCATAAAGGCGGTTACACACCCATTGTAAAAAAGTTACAGTCGCCATAAAGTCCATTTCCGTAATGAATTATGTGTGGCCGTTAATCTGCCTGTCATCTCATCCCGGCAATTACGGCTAATTGAATATTAAGATGTAACGATTCAATATAAAAGTTGGAATTATTAGGGGTTAGTGTGAAATGGGCTTTAGATACAAGATGCCGTAACACAACTACGTTTTTACTGATGTATAACATAAGTATCTACTGATATATAATTTAAAGAAAATAATTTATTGTATAATGTATTTATGTTATATTTAATAAATACAATTGATAGATAATAAATAATCTACAATAAAAAATACATTGTGAAAGCAGAGTATAGAAAATTAAAAATGTACAATGAAATAAAAAATGAATAAAGGTACTTTATATGACACCAAACTAAAAACGAAGAAAATTATACTTACAAAAAGCGATTTTATTTTACAAAAAAATTAAGAGTAAGAGGTACGTTCGTACAAATATCTTTCAACGTATGCAACTATTTACTGAACACAAATTTAAATAATAAAAAAAAACATTTGATAATTTAAAAAAAAGAGATCACTCTTTTAGTGATAACGTCGCCTTTATCTACCATAATATTATTTTGTATCTTATCGTATACAATTAAATATAATATTCTATTCAATCATAATGTATAAAGCAAAGTAAGAGCCGAGATGGCCCAGTGGTTAGAACGCGTGCATCTTAACAGATGATTTCGGGTTCAAACCCAGGCAGGCACCAATGAAATTTCATGTGCTTAATTTGTGTTTATAATTCATCTCGTGCTCGGCGGTGAAGGAAAACATCGTGAGGAAACCTGCATGTGTCTAATTTCAACGAAATTCAGCCACGTGTGTATTCCGCCAATCCGCATTGGAGCAGCGTGGTGGAATATGCTCCAAACCTTCTCCTCCAAGGGAGAGGAGGCCTTTTTCCCAGCAGTGGGACATTTACGGGCAGCTAATGCTAAAAAAAATGCTAATGTATAAAGCAAAATAATAACTGTTAGTAAAACATTATAAAAAATAAATAACGATAAAGTTACGTTATGGAGTTTGCTAATTGCATTAGTACAAATAATATCACCTAAAAGCCTCGTACAAACTTTGGTAGTAAACAAGGTTAGACCCAGGCCGACACCGGTGCCTCCTCGTCATCCATCAAACTCTACTCAATACTCGGCCACTAACTGAGTCATAACTAGTCAATACTTGATCTTATACAATCTATAGAAGTTAGGCGTAAGTGTCTAAAATAGAATGCTAGCCGCTTTAGCCGCTCTACCATTAAGTAGAACAATTATTTTTACCATACAGAACAACGGTTCTACTCTATATGTTGCTTACAGCGCTGTAAGCACTTATATAATTTTTTGTTGTATTTTAATAAGTATAATAAACTACATAAACATATATCTATAAGATTATAGAAATAAAATAAAAATTGTTAAGGTAGAGTTATATAAGGTACAATTATCATTTAGAGTCAAGATGATATATTTCATAACGAAATCATTGATTTAATTAATATTACCAAAGAAAACAATTTGAATAACATTACAAAACGAAACTACGAGTATCTCAAAGAAAGAAGTTTCGCGCTCAACTCGAGATCTTCGAACAGAACAAACAACATATCGACACAAAGAATCACAAAGCCGGCCGCAGTACGATCCCGACTGAGATAATGATGTTTTGAATGGCACTCAACTCATTACGTGCCGATATCTTTCCTCAGGAAACCTTCCTTGCACTTCACCATACAATCGTCTGATCATAACTACAAAAGAAACAAACAAACAAATTAATACCTTATTATCAAAAAACTAAAGACTCTATTTCTTTGATATAAAATCATAGCGATGCTAAATACTTAATGAGCGTATTCCGAACTTCTCAACTGAGAAACGGCTTAATTACGCTTTACAATATTTCAATAAGAAATTTGAAAAGGAATACGACAAGGTTGAATTTTGCTTGCGCAGAAAGAACACTGAAGAACTTAGTAGTACATCGTAGTAGAGGGATTGTACAAGCGTAATTAGTCATTAGCGACAGTGTAGTGGGCAGCAAGAGGCCGCGATTGATAGGACGTGAAAGTGGCTTGAATCTGATTGGTTTACAGCGATAGTGCTCGGTGACGGTAAGAGAAAGTGAAAACTAACTTAGCTGATAACATATGTCATTTTAATGGGAAGCTGTGTTCAATTTGAGTAATTAAATTTCAAATGTAATCTCGACTTATTTTCATAAATTATAATATTCCGTTAATTTTATAAATATTAAATGTTATATTATCATTGTGACTGGGCCTTTGTTAATGCTGAATATATTTTATTCTCGGTTGCTCAAAACTATTTCAAGAAACAAAAGGACCATCAAATGCAGGCTCGTTGCAAGTATTAATTAACTCGGATAATAAATGTAATAATAAATACTACATTGTTACAAGACAGCCAATGTAGATTAAACATTACTGTCAACCTGAGCTTTACTGTTTAAATTTCCTCCGAAAATAACAAATGTCACATTCTAAGTAAGAAAACCTTTCATGCTATTAAAATCTGCCAAATAGAAAAAAAATAGCTTTAATTGAATGTAACGGAATGGAATTTTTATATTCGTCATAATTCAATCCAGTCGATCATAAATCGGTCGATTGTGATTAACACTGGAACGTTATGTCCGAACTTCTTTTACGCCTCCATTACACGATCTCGTTAGTGATGCTGATAATGTATTTTATAGGATTGTTTTTGCTAATAGATTCTATAGATTTTAGGGTTGTCGAATGATGGATAATCAATTAAATTAGGACTTCGAAATTAATATAATCATTAACTGTTCTTTCATAGCCCAGTCTTCTGATTTGGTGGCTCAGTGGTTGTCGTACAAGTCTAGTCCATTAGACCATCTTCTATAGGGTCCTATCTAGCTTTCATTTGTTTCGCTGCTTAACGTCCAAGTCGTAGTGCCCTTTACGCAGCAGTTGACGGATATCTAAGGTACTTTACGACGAGTCTCATTCCAACTGTAAAGCAAATAATATTTGTAAAACAAAAACCTAAAAAAATTGTGGCTTCTTTTTCAAGATTTTAACGTTTTTCCTATTTATTAATCAATAATAAATATAATACTCTTAACGATGTACTCATTTTTTTCATGATTCAGATAACATTATATCGGCAAATTGATATCTAATCTCTGATTCTGTTGAGGGTGTAATCAATATTATTTTAAAAATATAACAGCCACAATAACCACAATCGACGTCAACAGCTCTCAATACGAGCAACGTGACCATGGCAAACTATGCGAGTTATACTATTTATATATTTAAATACTTAGGTATGTAACTTGATTGTCGAAAAGAGTAACTAGTGAGTGTTTTGGCTGGTTGAACTCAGTTGAATTTACATTCCGAACCGGTACCGGTGCTAATATAATTTAATAATTTAAATGAACTAAAGCTTTACTTGAATGTTTTTTATATGTTTATTATTATTAATAACCTAACCAAGAAACTACTACTTTACTTGGTGGTAGGGTTTGTGCCAGTCCGTCTGGGTAGGTACTACCCACTCATCAGATATTCTATCACCAAACAGCAGTACTGTGTATTGTTGTGTTCCGGTTTGAAGGGTGAGCCAGTGTAACTACAGGCACAATGGACATAAAACCTTGGTTCCTAAGGTTTCTTACAGCGTCATTGTCTACGGGCGCTGGTGACCATATCATAAAAAAAAAGTTTAGTGGACTAACAACATTGCAATGAATTTGTATAACAATGTTTTTTATTTAATTTAAATATCCAAAATGTTGATTCAGAGAGACCCATACAAAAGACAAATGAAAGTATTTTTCCTCAATATAAGGATGTAAATAGACTATGATTAGGTAAGTGTCATAAACGGAGCGATTAATGCTCCCAATAATATCAACTCGTAAAGAGATCTCAACGGCACTTGTTACTACTTCCGATGCTAAGGTGTTTGTCGTCACGGTGTGTCGGACGTGATTCGATAAGAGTCGTTTGTGACTATCGAGCCGTAATACTTTGAGATATTTATTATCTATGAATTATGCTTCTTCTATTGTCGCGTTGAAAATATTTTTTTGGGTTATATCTAGATAATTTTTATTATTTCTATTATCTAGTAGGTATGTGGAAACTAAACTGATATATGTAATTCAATAATGTTTTTATAAATAATTAAAATAAATATAAATTTCATAAAGGTAGTGAAATGTAAATAACTATTCTCTTATAATATACTGAGTGTTATAAGCGAATAGTTTAAAGTAGGGAAAGAAAATGTTGTTCAATCAGCACACATTACATATATAGGTACTGCGATGTACTGCGTAAAATAAAAAAAATAATATCAAATTATTCAAGAGTCCGGATTTAAGCTATAACTTTAAATTGCAATACCATTAAGCTATGAAGATATAAAAAGCATATAACGATATTTTATTTAAAAATCTGTATGTATATACAAAACCTCGTTACATTCTTTATTATTACGTACGGATAGGTGAACGACAACAAACAAACATCAAAACAGCGCTATCAGTATGCGGAATCACGATCAGCATTTTTTCGTAAGTCCGTACATACATATAATCTGTCGGGATAAGCCGTATTGATAGCATCGTCCGTCCGTCAGCTTCCGACACACGGGGGGTCTAAAATACCAACGGTAAAAAACTATTTGTACTGAGTGGAAAACTGTATCTTACGATATTATCTCGATATAAGGTTTATTGTACGAATGTATGTTATATTACTGTATTGGTTATTTTTTCCTTTATTTATTTATATAAATAATTTGCCCTTAACCTTAGGATCGGAGGTATAACAGTCTTGAAGGCCGTGTTTCCGATTCCAGTTTTCGTGGCCATTCTCAAGGAAGAATCACCAGCTGCTTAGGACCTGTGCGTCACTATAAAAAGTGTATTGGGACCACCATCATAATTCAATTATATAGCTGACCGACAATACCAGTACGAGTGCAGGCGACCAACGGATTTACGTGCTTTCCGAGGGCGTAAATACTGTAAATATGCAAATCCCAGGCTGCCTCTTAGAGATTTTTGAAAGAAAAACCTGATATAATTTATCGGCTGGACACGGAACTATAACCAGGACCGCGAGAGCTGCAGCCAAGTAATATAGCCACTAAGCCAGCGAACCAGTGAAGGATATTATCACTTGAAATGACTATAAAGAATCAATTTCGGGACTGAGAATAATTTATGCTTTAAAAAAAATCATAAATACTATTAATGTCATATTAAAATAACATAAAGATTTACACACTTACCTACATAAATAAAAAAGTAGGTGCGGTAAAATTTACAACTTGTCAATTTATAATAAGTAATTCACAACACCGTGAGTCAAACAGTCTCCGTCATCGAAGTAAAAGATGAATCGTTGAAAGCGTACAAGTCTCTTTAAGGAGCCATACGTCTTCATGACACATGTAACATTGAAATTTACAGCGCCTAATTTGAATGCAAGGTGTGGCGAGCGTAAATAACGGTAGTAGTTTGACTACAAACTACAAGTAACAAAACTTGAAGTCTCGAGCGAGCCGTGCCGTTTCTTACGCTAACTCAATTACTCGCGACAGCTCCGCCCACGATAAATGCGTTTTGGTAACGCGGGGGAGCAAGCTATAGGCGGAAGCGGGAGCGGGTGACAAAATAAAATTATTTGTTTTTTAAACTCTGGTAGAACATCACAACTCTAATGAAATGAAAGACGTTATTCCTCTGTAGTCGTTCTTACATAGACTGACCAAAGAACCAACTAATGGTTGAAAATGTAAGAATTTTTTATCTTTCCTTATATCATCAACGCGCTTAATAAATTAGGAATTGAGATTTTATGTCCTTTTTTCCAGTAGTTACACTAGGTCACTAACTCTTCGAACCGGAACACAACAATATAGTATTGCTACTTGGCTGTAGAATATAATCGCTTACGGAATGGTACCTACCTAGGTGGGTTTGCACAAAGTCCTACAAAGTAATTGCAATGATAGACGAAATATAACTGAGTAAATAAGAATTGAGTTGTTGGTTTCGATTGGAATTTATTATTTGATTTAAAGTTTGGGATATTCATTAAGGATTGAGTTGAAAGTATAGTTAAAGTAATTAAGAGGAATAGTGTTGTGTTATAAATAAAACTTATATTTAAGCACTGTTGGTAGCACATAATGTAGTACTATTGACAAATATACTCCTTCTGTCATTGGAATATAGTAAGACAACCATTTTAATTGATAATAAGTAACTGAGAAAACTGTTACAGACATTAATAAATTACTTCGTCTGCTTTCTTGATGTTAAGACGAAAACAAAAAAATAATTATTTGTTAAATTTATTACAAGTGAATCTTCACTCATAATATAGCTACATAAAACTCGCTAACGCTTATCGCTCTGAGCACACTCTCAGCGGGTTTGCGGTGAGCATAACTCATACCCTCGCACCTCGCACTCGGTTAAGTTGCAAACTTTGATATATTACCTTGTTTCTACTCCACCTGAAATGGGTCCGTAACGCATTGATTATAATAAGTTTCTCAGCGGAATGCCCGCGGCCTGTTAACTGTTATAGTTTAGGAGTATTTATCAAATTGATATATTGCCTATTTAACCCATCGTGCAGTGGTTATCTACCACTACAGTGCTCTAGTGACTACCCTACAAGGCATGCATCCCGAGATCCTAAGTTCAATGCCCAGAACTCGAAACTATGACCTGAGAGTGAGGTCAATAAATTATATTGGATAAAATAATAAATAAATATTGTAATTAAAAAATATATAAGTAATAAAAAGATATGTTTCCGCCCGGGATCGAACCGGGGGCCTTCTGCGTGTTAGGCAGATGTGATAACCGCTACACCACGGAAACGTTGAACAGTTGATATTAAAACACAATCAGTAGCATAAAACTTGTGACGTGTGATAGTGAAAGGAAAAAATGTAATAAGATTAAGACACGTATAATAAAACGAGATATCTTTTAATCATTATCTTTTACATATACGTTAAATTCTAGAAATGTATTGCAGTAATATCTCTCAACCCGTATCATACTATGATTTAGTATTACGAATATATTATGTTTCCTGATAAATATTTATACATGATAATTACTGTACCTATTTTTAAGTTGAGTTTGCATATAGTATTACAAATTATGTTGAATTATTTTTTAAATATTTTAATCATCTCTTATTGACATACTATTTTTAGATTCGCTAGAAGTAAGTAGATTACTCAACAGTATAGAAATAGTAGATGACTTTTTTTCAGTCTCATTACGTACTTTTTTACATTACGTACTTTTACAACAGTATTAATAAATATCTAATAAATTTAGTTACCTAATAGAATTTAAAATATTTTTCTAATATATAATATTATCTTTATATTTTTATCAATGTATGGTACCCAACATTTTAATTAATTTAACATAATTAGTAAATTAATGAATATGAAATATAATAATTAATTAATTATTATTATTATATTAATTAATGAATGAGGAACTAAATTTAAACTAACACTCACTTCATCCAATCAACGTAGTTTCCAAGTCGTTTAGAACAATTAACAAGTAACGGGGTAAGGTGGGTATGTTTTATAGGCCCCTGTCACTGAGGCACGGGGGTCAACGTGCTGTTAACAATATCATACTTAAGATAAATTTAACTACTCATAGTATTTTGTTTTTGAATCTAATGAAACATTAACCGTACTGTTATTACCTGTAATTAAAATATATTTAAATATTTTTAAGTTGATTGGTTCCAGAATAAAATAAATAAGCATACATATATCAGTGAGTGATGATGCTAATGATAAAACTATATAAAAGTGTCTGTATGTGATATAAAAATAACTGTTTTAAATGTTAACATGGCTGTTTGCTAAAACTAAAATCAAATCAACAACTGATTTCATTTTCGACTTGCTTGAAAACAGCAAAAATAGCAAATGTAAATATTTTAATTATTATTGGCAGAAGAAAAAAAAAAAAAAAAAAAAAAAAAAAAAAAAAAAAAAAAAAAAAAAAAAAAAAAAATTTGCCTTTGTTTGCCTTAATAAATAAATAAATAAATAAATAATTTACAAATGATGGGGATTATTTCGACATATTATTTAGTAATTGTTTCATCAAAATTGGTTGAATATGTCAAAACTATATATAATTACAAACATCGTTGTAGAAACTAAATAATCAAATATTCATTTTGAATAGAAATAACCAGAAGACGATCGTTTCATTCCCAAGGTGTGCCATCGGCCATAAACTTACTAATTGTATAATAACCCTTCGTACATAATCGTTCATTAATACTTTTTTTTTTAATTTGGCAACAGAGGCATATTTAACGTTTTCTGGGTATTTAACGTACAAGCACAACTGCATAAGAATAAAGAATATTTTCTATTGTAATCCGTAAATAAACACGCAATTCTAATTAAAATTTATCAGCAATTTTGTCCTGTATTTTAATCGAGAAAGTTCAGTTTTCAATTTATTACACAATCAAATTGTTTAATTTCACAATTCATTTTTCCACGTTAAAATATCATTTGGAACAAAAACAAAACACAAAATATACTTATTTCATTAAATTTTTCAAGTAAATATAGGCATAGACAAAACCAAAATTAAAAAGAAGTTCGTAAGCAGTCACGTATACTAATTTAAAATAATACTGAGCACACAATAACACCGGTTTCAGAACGATCGAGCGAAATTAAAAAGAAATGACTCAGAAAAATACACGGACTCCATGATTTGATTAAATTAAGAGGAAAATACCTTCGAGGGAGGGACTTTCGTTTTTTTTCTTCTTATTATTATAAAGCCTTTTTAACGGGAACTGCTTTGTAAATACGACAGTTTGCATGAATTTAGCCGTTGGAATGAGTAATATTTGAGCTTTGCGTACTTCTATTGCACTGTTTCAAAAGGAAATGAAATTTTATAAAAAGTAGGTTCATGGTAAATACAGACTTACCGTATTAATCTAACTGTAACGTTATCAACGTTGCTGTATATATTGTTATATATTATAATATATAACAGAATAGATTGAAAGTTAAATATTATTGTATATAGAGTTAAATAATATACTTTACAAGTAATAACATTTTTAACTCTCGATGTACAAAACTAACAATTTCAAAAATGTGGCCAGATTTTAACTTCCTATCAAAGTCCTATAGAAGCGTCAATAGTGCAATGGTTTATGGGCCGCCTAGCGATGCAAAAAATCGCAGGTTTGATCCCGACCCTTTTGGGCTATTATCATCCCCACTTCTAGCACAAGTTTCAAGTTTCATTTGAGGGGTAAATAGGAATATTGGCAATTCCTTGAAATGGGTTGGGATGCTATTATTATTAAAAATATATATATAATATGGAACTATCCAGAAGGCATTCATATCTATGGTTCGCAATTATCCATGATCTGATTAACTGAATTATAATCTTATTACGTAACTTTACTATATAACCGTCTCTAGATAAACGTATGAATGGATTATTTATCTGTCACCTATAAGTCTTTATGCAAAATACAGCCAACATTATTTTCAACATAAAACGATCGTATAACGTATGGTTTAGGGTTACTATTCGTAACACGAAACTCATTTAAATTCAAAATAATAGGATCGAAAGTTGACCACTGTACTATAAATTCTTACGCAACTCTAAACTTCGGACAT
Organism: Vanessa atalanta; assembly: GCF_905147765.1. NCBI lineage: Eukaryota > Metazoa > Arthropoda > Insecta > Lepidoptera > Nymphalidae > Vanessa > Vanessa atalanta. Next base: position 13,236,266 of record NC_061877.1, read on the forward strand.
ATGGCAGACAATTCAAACTTAAACCGCGATAACCCTAAACTGCAATAAAACTAGATCGTTAACGGTTAATTAGATCGGGATTTATAATTTAGGATAGCCACATGGTCACTCTATCGGATCGGGTGACTGATAAAGTGTGGTCACCCTCGCCGCGGGCGGACAATTGCCCCCTGGAGGACACTTCTTAGAGGACAATGCGGTTTTGGCTGTAGAGATTCTTGTGTAAAGCATAATTATTTAATACTTTATCAAAATCATGTTCTTATGACAAATAGTAAATTTTCTAATATAGACAATTATCATTATTTTGACTTTTAACCTATATATTATTTTATTATTTGTCTAAAGTTATATCAGGACAGAATAAATAGTTTTTTATGTACAGTCAAGCAGCACTAAGTTTATATGTTCTTAATTCGTGTTTATGATACATTTACGATGCTCTACGATGAAAAAAATAGGAGAACTACTGGAGAAACATGGTCGAATACGATACTAACCTCACATTTCAAACTTAAAAGTTCATATAGTTAGTGCCCAATATCGAAAGCATTGGAGCTCCAGGAAAAATATTCAAACGAATGCCAAATACTAGGTTCATTACCGACTCCAGAAATCTTTGTTCCGAGTTCGGTAACTAGAGCAAGTATCGCAACAGATCGGGCCGAATATAAATCAGTCGCTGATCAAATCGTACACTTGCGAGAACACAAATTGGTACCGCAGCAACACGGCCAGGCCCGATACTATTTCACGATATATTGTCTTAATGTGCAAACAATACTGTATGGAGATTTATTACAAATGACTTTAATAATGTTTAAAAAAATAAATTGTGTTCGTCTTTATATCGGACCATGTCAAACACTAAATTTTACTAATAACTTTAAAGTATGTAAAGAAAGTCATAACATTTAAAATATTTTCAACTAAAAAGCCGAAATGGCCTAGTTGTTAGAAAGCATGCATCTTACCCAATGATTGCCTGTTAAAACCCATTCTAGCACCATTGAATTTTCGTGTGCCTAATTTGTGTTGATTGTCGGTGAAGGAAAACATCGTGAAGATACCTGTATGTGTCTAATTTCAATGAAATTCTGCCACATGTATATCACCAACCCGCATTGGAGCAGCGTGGTAGAATAAGCTCTAAACCTCCTTTTCAAAGGTGTTTTACTTTACTTTATACCTACTAAATAGAATCGATGGCAAAATCATGCAGATGTCTGTTTCTTATCTGCGCAATGTTGCATACATTTTAATTGAAAATAATTATGATAATTTTCAGTTCAGGCCACATATTAAAATTGATTGTAACAAATTTGAATAAAGTATATAATTTATATGGAATAGCTTTTTATTTTTAACGATTTGGTGTGCAAGCCGATTTTTTATTAACATTTCCATTTTATAAATACACTATTATCTAAGTACCTAAAATTTATCATTTTCGTATAATTATTGGCCTACTTCATCATTCGTAGCCTTCTAATCCGTTAGTAACAAGCAATGGCAGCTTCAGAATCACGTTAGTAGCAAGCAATGGTAACCACGAAGAACTCTCCACGAATATAGTTGCTTGCTAGTATGTGCTGTAATTTATTTGCCTATGTTCTCAGCTATGTCCTAGGCTACGTTAGTGTCAATTTTAATTATCATCAGTTCACTGGATTAGTTATGATTAAGTGTTGAATAGACAGATAGTAAAAACGATAGTTTAATTAATATATCTATTTTTTTTCTTGTTAGTATAGTTGCTAATTAACCTATAATCTTATACAAGTAAAAAGAAGAATGATTTTTTACATTCATTGACGGTCTAGTATCTCCTAAGCACTGCGATTTAAAAAAAAATGTTTCTTTTGTACCTATTTTGTCGGTGCCACACACGACTTGTAACTCATCACATTAAACAGCTATAACTTAATTACTCTTTAAAATGAATCATCTGTCATACAAAAATAGATTTAAACCATAGGTAGATAAAGATGATTTCTCCTAAATACAATTGTTCGACGTCCACATTTCTTATACAAATAATAAACATTGTATTGAAAAAATTTGGCTCGTCTTTAAAATTTTAATGACAAATGTCGTAAATGTCATTCGCTGTCGTAACCGGAAAGAGTCCATAGTGTTATTGATTTTAACCTGAGTTTACTAATAATAGTAATATAACAACGTCTAAATTTAAGCTACGGCTGTAAATCTGAAAAATGTAACCATGCGTGATAACGATTTGATAGTGCACGAGCGTGTACATAAACACTGCTGCAATCTATTCCCTATATACTTAAGTTTAATTTGATAGCAATTTGAACGTCGCCTAGTCACTCATCAGGCACAGGAACATCGTATAATGCGGCTTCTAAGACAGGAGTACATAAAACAGGCACTGTCAACTACTAAGTCCAAAGATTACAAGCGAAAAAAAAACGCTTAGCACGCAATGCACTTGCGCTGATCTTCTCAGCTTTTAAGATTTTGACTTCGACTTTATGTTGGTTGTATTTGAAGTATTCCAATTACGAAATATTGTGACAACCAATTCAATTTTATACTTGCCTTGATTAGAATCAAATTCACTTTTGAACTTATGTATATCACTTTAAAGGCCTGTCAGATAAAAGGCTAATCACACGATTACTTTCTTGTAAAGTGATGGATGTTATATAAATCTCCTTCCTCGCAATCTGAAGCTCCTCACATCTGACACGTTATAGCGGCCGAACTAGTGCCTGATTTATTTCGAAACGAATTAATTTTTTACTGTGTGTTTAATTGCTTCCTCCGGCGTAGCTCGTAAAGCAGTCGAGTTGTTCGGGACAACATGACTCTGACGTTTAATGACACTGCTATCACTAATTATCTTATACTTATGTAAATAAATAAATCGTTAAACTTTATCTAAGTGCTGGTTTTGAACAGTGAGTTATTGTGCTATAGTTAATATCCGGTGTAATTTTACATCGCATGTGTTGATTGATTTTACACGTTTTTAACTATTTTCAACCTTAATTTTAAATTATTTTAGTTTAGAATCGTAACTGAGACTTTTATAATATGGCTTTGACATAATATACCTATACTTTTTGTCTTTAAAGAACAATATGAACGCTAAACATGATTTATTATTTTTATAACAAAATCGATCGACTAAAGATGATTAACAAAAAATTGATAATTGCAAACTCAAACTCAAACTCAAATTCCTTTAATCAACATAGAAGCATTATACCTATTTCCTTATTGATAGTCAAATTCAACATTACCACCGGTCCGAAAAGGAAACACCCTGACCTGAGAAGAACCGTCGGAAGAAACTCAGCGGGTCTTTTTTTCTGTCAATCAAATTATATTTAATATGATTAGAAATAAATAGGAGGCGATCGTTTCATTCCCAAAACGCAAATTATAATTAATGTAATGTGTAAAATGTAAATTAATGTAAAAGTGCAAATTATAATTAAATTTTTTTTTTTATTGGCGAGCAATAAGACTACCCTCGAGCTGTGCCTATAGACTAAAAAAAACACAAATCAATTCGCAGGAGAGAAAGAATCGTTAATTAAAAGAAAAAAAATCTTTTGAATTATTTTCTTGTAACAAATCTTACTATAATCATTTTTACATTTACAAATATATTAAAGGCAGACAACATTCATGAAATGAATAGGCTTTCAGTTTATTCAAGTTTTACTGTCTTCTACTAACAAGAGCATAGCATTTACAAGTTATTATTTATACCATGAATCATTGCGATAGCATCACGCACGTCTTGAAGGACAATTAGGCTGGACCGGCCGGGCAATGATAACAACGAAGTCTTGATATCGCTGGTATTGGTCACAAGGGATTTGACTACAAATCTGTATCTAGATAGAGTCAAACGTCTTGTCTCTATTTAATACTAGCTGACCGGCCCGACTTCGCACGGAGAAAATAAAGATATACGTTCAACACAGATTACACAATGCGCTTATTTATCCACGCTTTTAAAAATTTAAAACCATTGGATCGGAAAGCAAAGGCAATACTTATCAATATGAAAGTGTGATTTGAGCCGAGATGGCCCCGTAGTTAGAACGCGTGCATCTTAACCGATGATTTCGGGTTCAAGCCCAGGCAGGCACCATTGAATTTTCATATGCTTAATTTGTGTTTATATTTCATCTCGTGCTCGGCGGTGAAGGAAAACATCGTGAGGATGTGCATGTGTCTAATTTCATCGAAATTTTGCCACATGTGTATTCCGCTAACCCGCCTTGGAGTAGCGTGGTAGAATATGCTTCTCCTCAATGGGAGAGGAGGCCTTTAGCCCAGCATTAATTCTCCCATATTTTTCATATTTACTTTTATACTATTAGTTTGACTTATGCGAATTAAATATATAGTAAAAAGTAACAGCCTATAATCGTTTCAGTGCTGAGCTAAGGCCTCCTCCCCGTTTGGGGAGAAAGTTTGGAGCGTATTCCACCACCCTTTAAATTGATAATCTTACAAGCTCTATTAAAAACTTTGTGTTATATACCCATTTTTTGCACATTACTTGTAATTACTATTTATAATATACGTCTCTAAAAACTTTGGTTAGAAAATCTGATTAATTTCCTTGTTCATACTGGAGATCGTCCAATAGTTACTATTGTAAGAATTTAAGAGTTCCATTAAAAAGTGTAATATTATATTTAACGATACTTTTTATGTGTTACTATATATTTCGATTTTGACCATAATCTTACCTTTTTAATTTTAGGCAGTGTTGCACTTTTATGTTTACGAGAGAAGGGATATTACTTTTACTCTTATGATAAATTTAATAAATAAACCAGTAGTTAGGAATAAGATAATAATAAATGCTTTATGGATGTTATGGATCTGAATGATTTGAGTATCTAAGGCTTTTTGATAGAGGCACATCTTGGTCTCAATGAAAACACGGTGTTTGAACGACTATTATTATATTGGTGTATATGTATGCATATATGTATTTTATGTTAATGTTTTGTGCGTCCATAAAGGTATAGGATTAAGATAAACTAATGAAGAAATAATTGCATAAATAGATCACTTGCGTCTTGCAATCTCATCATAATTCAAAGCCATTATTTTATTAGGTATTGGTAACATTTTACATTCGAGTGTATCCAGTTAGTAGGATTTTTCACGGAAGCTGCTCTTCGTATTCCGCTTAGTTTTCACCTAAATGAGATTTCGATTTAGTCGATTCTCGGGAACGTTCAAGACAAACTGATAGCAACTTTATCAATCGCAAAATTCAACATTTCAAAGAATAAACACAGCCTGAAGGATGTCCCCAGTCAAAAACTCCCGAATTTAAGTTTAATCAAGACACAACAATCAAGATCAGCGCTGGATTATCCGAGCCTCGGTTCGAGTTAATTAAACATGAAATTCAATTAATAGAGTTATCGCGTAAGGAATAAAGGGCAGATCCCTTCCTCCTAATTAAAATGTATTGCCTTATTTTACTCATTTTCCACTTACAATGACATCGCGCGACCGACTCCAACTTTTTAATCTGTTCGGCGTCTTACTTCGCCTTTGGTGCTAATCGTGCTGTATTCAAAATTGAACTTTAATAGTAACCTTTAAAATTCAATTTCGCCTGTAATTAAGATTGAGAATGAAAATCTAGTGGAGTCAGGTTCGCGGGTACAGCATGGCGGTATCGTCGAGAGTCACAAAGAGGTATTTGCGGCGGACTTAAGGCTGAACATTAGTTTTTAAGGGTCTTATTTTGTTGTGCGCTATTAAAGCGGAGCCAGTCTTTGATAGAATTAGCGGAGGCAATAAAATTAATCGGCCCTTCTGCGTTACGGAGACGGTGCTTATTGCTTCGGCTTTTATAATAATTAGTTTTCGCTCATGAACTTCTTACCTTCCAGTGTTTATTTGAAGAAGACTTTCTATTTTGTTCTTTAAATTGACTAAACCTAAAAATGTCTAGTGTTTATAGTAAGTTTTGTTTAAAGCAGCGTAACTCAATAGTTCATAGTGTTACAATATCTTTAAGTACAACAAATACTTGTTATAACTATTTTGGCATCTGGAAATAGATATTTCTTGGTTTTAGGGCTTATTCTTATGCAAGCGCGTTTGAGTAGGTACCGCTCACTCATCATGTATGATTATATTCAACCGTTAAAGAGTAATATTTGGTATTATTGTGTTTTGGTTTGAAACGTGAGTGAGCCAGTTTTCTACTACAGGCATAAGGATCCACTTCGCCTATTAATGACCTAAGAAAAGATACAAATGTATATATTTAAAATTTGACTAAATATATTGGTAAATAAGGAATTATTCTATACAAGATTATACAGATGATAAAAAAGCGTTGAGTTAATACTTATTGACTTCCAGGCAGGATATATTACATACATATATAACTGTATTTAACTAACATGACTGTATTTTTAAATGTTGAAAAAGAGTAACTACTGAGTTTCTTGCCGGTTCTTCTTGGTTGAATCTGCATTCCGAACCAGTGGTAGCTTCACTTCATATGGTTTGTTAAATGACGATTCAAAAGTCCTTGTATAAACCTGCTTGAATAAAGTATATTTTCGCAACGTTAAATTCACTATGATTTTTTTTTAAATAATGCGCCATGGGAAGTATTATTTTTACCTAATAAAGGCGTGAGTATCGTTGCATTTGAGCGCAATACACTTAAACAACAAACACAAAAGATTCCTTTTAAAATGTTGATATAACATTAAATACAATTAGTTATAACCCATATTCTACATTCAAATCAGTTCGTATACCAGTCGTGACACGCCGCTGCTCTATAGACAACCCGCTGGTAAAAACTATCAAGGAACCCCGCTGAGAGTGTTATGACACTCTTGAAGTCTAGAAATATTTTACGTTTTAAGTACATGTTAACTTTTTAACTTAGAGTAGCCACTTATAATAGAACCTGAGTTATGAAGTTATAAAATATAAGTTACTAAACTTTTTTCTTTTAATTTTGTGGAATCAACCATACGAGATTATGTAATATTATTTGTCAATAAATAAATTACCACATCATATAAAAAAAAAAAAAAAATCATAAATACTTATTACATATTACTCAATAAAAGTTAGTATAAAATAAACAATGAAAAATCGATCGATGATTTTCAGGCAGAATACATTCCATTGTATTTAATTAGCACACTCAAGATGTAAAATGCTTAAAAGAGTAACTTCCGAGTGTCTTGTTGTTTCATCTCGGTAGAATTCAGAACAGGTGGTTGGTTTACTTCTAATGTAATTCGCAATGCCGATTCAAATGTAACCGCTTACTATATAGCCAATGACTGAATCTAGTTCATAGATCTACTTATACTGCTGTAGACAGACCTTCCTATATTGCATGAATTTTGATATATTGTTTTTTAATATGTCACTACACTTTTACTAATATCATTTCCGTAAATATGTATCCTGTATCGGTAGTAAGAATCGGTAACTAGATATATACCAAACTATATTAATTAACCTAACATTAAAATTACAAATAATCCTCATTAATTTGATTACTGTACCCCTGTATACCTAATCTAGTCTTCAGGAGTTTCTTCAGACGTACCTCCGGAACAATAAAGTCATTTATCTAGATTAAAGACTCCAAAAAGCTATTCTGTTGTACGCCTTAATAGCTTCACGTTAGTTGCGTCACAAGAAATATAAAACAAGACATTTTTTCCATCCGCAACGCCATTGCGACTAGTCCATAAAACTTCAAGTCGTAGGCTTCCGTTCCAAGTAATTATTAAAACAAAAGATAGCATCGAATATACAGCGGCCGCATCCAGCACCGGGTCATTACTATGATTCATCTGAGCGTCCACGGAGCCATCGCGAACGCAATAAAGGTCTTACTAACAGTCACTATGAAAGAAAACTAAATTGCCCGTGCCGACCTAACTGGCTCCTCTTGAAATCTTACCCTTGGCCACAAAACCACCAGCCTTACTTGAGCCGCGACGACTCATCCCGTCCGCCCCCCGAGGTCCGATCGGGCGGAGGCCAGAGGGGCGGCGCGGGTCAAGCGTGGGTGGCGGAGGCAGTAACAATTATAAATAAGTAGGTTGGAGCAATAACGGCTGCGACGTGCATTATATCAAGCAAACTGCCTGCGATGCAGCACCACCTAAGAGACACTTGGCATAGACTAGTGGAACTGCAGAAGCGACACTCGAACTGAAACTAATGTTTATACGGTTATTGTTGAGCAGTCTTCAGTTTAAATCGTTTGTAAGTTCAATATATAGGGTGAGACGATTATGAAAATTTAGATATTTATAGTTACCAATTTTATAGGTGATTTTGTAATACCTACATGGGTTCAAAACTTTAAAAATGTAATTAATGTAATAAAGAAAATTCGTTCCAAAATTAAATATTAATTAATAATTACTGTCAAACAGGTTCATTTCTAGTAAAAAATGAGTTTTTTTTTTTTAATTCATTTAGCTAGTTCAAGTATGTGAGGAGTGTCGCATCTGTGCCTCCAGCTCCCATCGTCTCATGGCCATTCATAACGCGCGGTACGCGGATCGAGCAGACGTTTTTATTTCTCAACGACAAACATAAAAACAATACTCAAATCTCAAATAAACAGCGCTTTAAAGCGCACTTTTGTTGCTTAAGTCCGCATTAGGTAGTTAAATTTACATTTTACATTTGATATTTTCAGCCGTGAAAGTTATTCGTTCGTATCGCACAGATTTATCGCCCGGCGCGTCGCAACACCACTGTGACATCTCTTTGTTGCGAACAGTTTACGTGTATTTATGGGGTAATTTAAACAATTCCAAATACTGTATATTTTAGTGCTCTCAAATGAAATGCAATCTGCCGGGACTTTAACGGTTAAACGTCAATTCGTATAGAATTATGTTTGTTGTTTTTTTCTTTGATTTCATTTAATTGAGTCTAATTGATTATATAATCAAAAAAATTTTGTCACTTTACTGTAATTTTATTACATTTAAATTCACTACCATTATGTTCATAAATACTCTTGTAACTGGACTTTAACTCGAGTTAAGTAAGAAACGCGTTAGAATAATAGCCCAAATCGGTTGATGATCATAAAATCTCTACAGCCTCAATGAAAAAACTTCATTACACAAAACATTTTATAATTTGATTCTGATTTTACTATTACTTTCGGTCATCTAGTGAGAACATTATGCGAACGTTCTATAAGTAATGTTACCATCGTATTGGTAAGCAGATCTCATATTCCCTCACGAAGGCGCCTGTCCGCATTATGAAAGTGAGTGACGCACGCTCTCAAGGTGTATTGGTGTGCGTAAGACGACAGAGAGTAAAGACAGCAAAAAAATAATAATTAGATAATATTTATAAAATTTATTTTATTTCAAAAATATATTATTTCGTAGAGGTGCTCGCCATTGTGAGTTAATTGATATATTACTAGTGTTGATATAAATATTTAAAACATAATAATATGAGGTTATCGGATCGGAGGTTGAAATGTATCAGATATCATATCATTTGAATTAAAATTGATGGATTTTAATGAAAGTCGTTTCATTGTGAAAACTTTAGACCAAAAAATTACATACATAACATTAAATAACATCCTAATGTTATATATAATATTAACCATTGACACTTAACATATTGGACGAGTACTTTCATCAAGTTTCAAAAGACGTTTAAGAAAATAAGACGTGATGATTACGGTGAGGTTAGATAACTTGTTTGATTACCGTTGACTCTAATGAATACTAATAGAATTGATTGTATACATATGCATAATATTATATAAATGTTTATATAAGTAAGGCACATGACCAAAGAATCTAATAATCTCATAACTAATGATCATAGTTAGATTATTAAACAACATCACGCCAACAGTTTATACCACACTGATATCCACTTGATTCTATGTTAACACTAAATATGTTAGAAGAATAAATTAAACCTACTCTAAAAACAACAACAAATATATTGAAAGTTAAAAATAAATCAATCAACTTGTACAAATCATCAAACTGTGTGATTTGAAGAGAGCTTGAGCTAGTGTAACTGCAGACGCAAAGGACCTAACATCTTTGTTACCAACGTTTGTGGTGCATTGGCGTTTTAGAGAATGTTTACAATTTCTCACGGGGTCAATATATATGTGCAGTACTGTAATTTTATTACATTTAATTTGGCCCATTTGCTCGTCCAACCAACCTATGCTACAAAAAATTGCCACTCGAAGAACTAAACATTATTTTGTGTACTAATGTATATATACCAGATAAGTCCATCTCATTCGTTCAAGAAATCAATTACATAAATTGAAAGTAATTTACTATGAAATAAAATATTTATTCAAGTCGGTTCGTAGCATTTGTAAACTTGAAATTAATTTTACCTCCAGCTTGTATTTAGGATTATATCAAGAAAGTACGTATGTACTTAGATTATATGGGCGGGAAACTCGGTTGGTAAACGTATATAGTTAAATACATATATTCGTTATTAATAAGATAATAATAAGATATCACATTAGACTATTTAGTATTATATATTATACTGAAATAGACAATGCAGTTTTTTCACTTTTTAGTGCATTTTCTGCTATTTAAAAAAAACCCTTTTTTTTGTTTTCTAATAACGATTAGTGGTTTGGAAGTTAAATGCGAGCAAATGAACATATTCAAGTATATCTCATACTGACCACTAAAATAATAACCATCCTACGACTAAATTAACGAGTATTCCTACAAACTTTCATTCTACAAATTTAACTCACTTAAAACCTTAAACATATAGATAATAATAATAAATATAATAATAATAAATATTGGACAACATCACATACATTACTCTGATCCCAATGTAAGTAGCTAAAGCACTTGTGTTATGGAAAATCAGAAGTAACGACGGTACCACAAATACCCAGACCCAAGACAACATAGAAAATTAATGGAATTTTTCTACATCGACTCGGCCGGGAATCGAACCCTGGACCTCAGAGTAGCGTACCCATGAAAACCGGTGTACACACTACTCGACCACGGAGGTCGTCAATACGAGACGTCACGAGATATATGTAATACATTTTTATGACTTGTAAAAGAAAAGTAAATACAGTTTTGAGGATGATACGTCATTTTTTTTCGTCAATTTTTATACGAATCGCCTTCATCAATCTAATTAAAGCGATTAACGGACGCAACGAGGGCGGCGGGGGGAGGCCTTTATTTTTTCGCATTGTTTGTTTCTTGTTTGCGGTCGCGGATTATTCGTCCCTAATCCTTTGCTCATCCCCGGATTAACACAACAAGGGAGGTGTTTTCTCTGACATTTTTCAAGAAAGGATATCAGAAACAATAGCTAAGAACGCCATGTAGTTTCATAGTTTTGGGATTCAATGGGAATTTTCGATTATCTGAAATTTATGATTATGTTTCTTTAAATTATTAATTTACTGTTAATTTAAAATAAATATTATACCTAATTAAGTCGGTAACAACTAAATAGCACCCGAAATTAGGTAGTAAGTACTTTCGTAAATGTTCCATTTTTTAACTAGGACTTGCTCTCTTCCCGAGGGAAAGGTTATTTCATCGTGCTACTGCGGCCACATACATGTGACAGGGTTCATCCGATAAATTCATATCCGAGGATAGGATATCGCGAGGATATTAATTTAAATAAATAAATTAATATCCTCGCGATGTTTTCTCTTACCATAGCACTCTTAAATTGATTTAATCTTTTGAAAAGTCTATTAAACTTGATAAATTACAAATTAAATTTAAGATACGTGTAAAAAATATTAAAGTTAAATCAAATCACCTGGCTGATGAGTTCTAACCTCATAGTATACCCCCGATGTAAATTTAATTGTATAATTGACCATAGGTATATTTTATTCCAGAAAAATAACTAAAATTTGATGGTAATATAAGACAGTTCAAAATAATTTTAAAGAGTATTAATAAATAAAGCAAATATTCGTTTTGATGAATAAAGCACTTGCACTTGATGACATGTTACAAAAGTTGAACCTTTTTGATCAGTATCGCTTCACTCAAAAGCTACATACGTACACGACACACAAGTCTTATAAATCATTAAAGTTTTACTTTCAGTATGGCCAAAAAACAACGACGTCCCGCTGAGATCACACCGCCAGTTCTTCTCAGGTGTTTCATAGCAGTAGTACATTTTTAACATTGAATACTTCCTATATTGAATAAGGAATTTGATTTATTTATCCCACATATGTACGGAACCATATTACTCCTCGTAACAATAAGAAGAAACTAAAATCATACTTTTTAAGTAAGTTATGATAGTTTATACACAAGTTTAACTGACATTAATGTTCTGTAGATAACGAACCTAGATTTAACTCGATGTAAGATTTATTACAAACCTGGGTGGTTTTCTGATGCTAGCTATAAGTATTTTGTTTTGTAAACTTTATGTATAAATAAATAAATAAAAATAAATATAACTTCAAATAGTTTTTATTAGCTTTTCCGAGCAAATCCCCTAAAGCGCAGACACCCTAGCCGTGACGTCGACTAATATTTCAAGTCGTTGCAATAAAAGAAGATACAATTAGTAACGTTTTGTTTGCGAAGCGTCACGAGACAGTCGCATTGTTTGTCCTTCTAATTGTTTATAACTTTGACGATTGTCATCAGCTATCTCAAGTTTTACGGGTAGTAGAAAAAAGGGGCTGAAAAATTATTCCTTGACACTTTACATTGTTTCCACCCTTCGAGAACAACGCGAAACATTAATTCTTGACGTGCTCGTTAACTTAGACGGCTTAGTTTTTAAATAATAATAATAATAATAATAATACACTTTATTGCACACCAAGACCACTCTTACAGCAAAACAATATAAGTAGATAATATGGAAGCAACCTTATCGCAAAAAAGTGATATCTTCCAGGCAACCGTAGGGCAGTGGGAATGGTCTAGTGAGGGTACAAGTGTGCGTATTATACAAGACATACAAATGTGTTATATAAACTTCGTGGTATTAAGAAAAATATTCGCACATTAGTTGTCGAATAAGATGCCTGCGTCGTGATGGAGTTACCGCGTATCACGTCTCAATCTGTTATTACACGACTAAATATGAATAGTATGTTTTATTTCATTGTAAGCAGTTACATATAACCAAAAGTATCCTTGGCACCATTTAGGTGTATGTTTTTAAAGTTTTAAAGAATATTCTACCAATTAAAAAATGAATAAGTTTTATCATATAAATTATTTATTACTTGTAAATCAATTACTTACATAATGGATATATAATCTAACGATAACACCTTTAATGTTTGAAAATTACATCATGTCCAAAATACAACCACAAACAAACATTTTTTTAGAAAACATGATTATATAACATATTAAACAAGTTTTTTAGTAACTTACCGATTAGTAAAGTATAAAGTTTTATGTGATTCTAAACTATGATATAATCTCTCTGCCCCGAGTATTTTCTGATACTCACTTGTTGTTATGTATTATTAATTTTATTAAAGATTAAACTAGTTTTCGTTCTCATATTACAGAACAGCATCGTTCTTGAAAATTTCTTTAAAATGACGATCAAACAGATTTTGATTGAACTAATTTTATAAAACTGACACAAATAATTATTTATGAAGCTATCAGATGGCTATAAAATTACAAGCTAATCGAATAAACTGTTATCAAACGTCACTATAATCAATGCGATCAAAATTCGTTTCTCCCTATTCATTACGGCTGAATGTTAATATTCTACATTTGCACCTTGTCTGTTGCCGGGTGTTCTGGCCGGGTCTAATCTGCCCGGTTATTGTCTAAGTTGGGCACTTATCCGGGCAAACTTTCTAAGTGTTAAACAGGGTGAAAATGGGACAAGATATCGTGTTACGTGTCGAAATGTACATGTAATACATTATTATACGATGTTCCAGAACAGCTCGTCTAATGAAGAAATCTACGTCCTTTCTGGTATCTTTATATTTAATTTTTATTGTAAAATCAAGATTCAATGCTTGTGAGAACTGAGTTAATTTTCACATTTTCACAATTATCAAAAAATAAACCTTAGTCACAACTTTAAAAGTATAAAAAATATTATTCACGCAACTCATTTCATAGGCTGAGACTAATTTAAATATTTTTCGGCAAATAAAGTATCATGATATAATGACGTAGCCAAAGCAATATTTGTAGAATCTTTGTGGTGACTCGTAAGTTTCACCCTACCACGTCTGCTATCAGACGGACTTCAAATAAAAGGGAGACGCACAAAAGAATGTGGTGTTTGATAAATTGAAAAATATACTCAGTGTATAAATGTACGCCGAAACCATCCAGAAGCGCATGTAACATTTACTAGGCTATATGTTTTAAGAGGTTAACATACAAGACTGACAATCGAGCCTCTTGATGTTAAGTCACCTTCGCGGATGAACACTGACAGACCACCAAGGCTTATACCACACCTGAGACCGTCATTAAACCTCAACCCAAAATGGTATATTCCTTCTCTCTGTAATTATCTTACAAACCCTTCACTGGAATGCAACTGGAACCTACATATTTGGACCTGTGCTGAGCTCTGTAACTTTATATGATGGGTACCTAATACTTTAATTACCCTGAAAATACAAAAAAAAGCCTAATAAATATGTACATTATGTTATAATTATTAACTATAAATATTCTTATCTAAGCAATGACAGAAGACAATATTTATTATATTTATTTAGCAAGATATACATTCTGGTAATACTTAAGTATACGACGAGAGGGTCAACACTCAACAACGCAACAATATCAATGCCTCTAACTGAAAGGACATCACAGTCGGCATTTCGATTTACAATTAAATTAAACCTACTGCTGGTTTAAAATCAGAGTTACATAAAATTACTTTGCATGTGGCTTTAGTGGAAGCTTTCAAATAACCCCTTAGTTTGTTAGGCGAAGTTTATTAAAGACGTCTCCTTGTAAGTTTGGTCGAGGACATGTGAAATTTAGTTCGATTCAAGTTTACGACAGAGCGGTGTCCGCCCGAGGCTGTTCAGAACTTAGCATGTGTCTAAGTTCAAACATTTTACAATTTTTTACAAGATACAATTCAAGTGTCAAGTTTACATCGTAATTATAGTACATATTTATTTTATTGGTACTTATTTACCAGTATTCAATCAACAAACACGAATACTTGTTACCGGTTTGGGTGTGGACCAATCCAGCAAAACTACAGTAACAAGAAGTTGAAGAACATTGATCACATTGTCGGCAGCGCGTTAACAAATCAGGAAGTATAATTTATTGTTAACAAAATTATTTTTAGGCAAAGTTGACAAGCAAATATTAATTTACGAAGATCCGAAGATCAGTCACGGTCAAAGCACAATTATCTAAATAATTATAATGACTTTACTTTTGTAAGAATATATAAAGGCTAAAGGGTAATCCATTGCACATTTAGAGATATCTGCAGCTTTTCTCATAATGTTAATCTCTCCATGGAGCCCGAAAGGTTCAGTAAATATAAAGCATTTAAAAAACCTAAATCATGACCTAAATTAATAAGTGATGCCCTTTCTAACTTACTTATATGAAAACGTAGTTCAGATAATTTTCAAAAAATATGCATGTGTGAGTGAATGTTTATTTGTGCGCACACTTGTTCACTATAATATTTCTAGTGTTTGACCAGTAACCAACCAATAGGTTCTATCAATAAGCAATATGAACTCTTTAAATGGGGTTTCCTCATAAGATCACATACAATTCATTCATGAACTACAAAAACATTTAGAAGAGAATAAAATTTGACGAACTCCGTGGTCGAGTAGTGTATACAACGGTTTTCATGGGTACGCCACTCCGAGGTCCCGGGTTCGATTCCCGGCCGAGTCTATTTTTTTTTTCTATGTTGTCTTGGGTATGGATGTTTGTGGTACCGTCGTTACTTCTGATTTTCCATTGCACAAGTGCTTTAGCTACTCACATTGGGATCAGGTAATTTATGCGATGCTGTCCAATATTTATTTATTTATTATTTAAAATTTTAATTGTATAACTATTTTTAGTACCGAAATCAACACGAAAAACATTACCTATCGACGTTAATTATGTCCTAGTTTCACGAGCGTATCAACGGAAGGACATCCCGACTCCGATAACAGTATAATGCTATTAGTTATAACATCAGTCATTACTATCTCACAAGCAGAGACCATTCAAATGTTTACGTGCACCGTATCACTTTACAGAACCCCATATATTGCAATCATTTTAATAATTATTACAGAAATATATGTTTAGTGTTAATTCGCTTATTTAACTGAAATTACTGCGAAACAAATGTGCATAAAATTTATTTCAGGGTTTTAGTATACAATATTTTTAAACTATAAATGAGGGTGCTTCACAAACTTGACAAGCGTTAAATTCACGTTCTCGTAATTATTATCAACTTTCTTGATTTTTGGCATTTGTATTTAATGGTTTACGGTAATTGTTCTTTGATTGGCTCGTTGGTCTAGCTCATATGGCTAGTTCGAAGTATGTAGCTTATATGACTGAAAATCAAGGATTCTTCTGGGTTCAAAAACCATATCAAGTCAATTAAAATATCAGACATCCCACAATGTTTATACTTTATTACACTTACCTATTAGTTGAAGCGTCTCTTACTATGCTATTTGCCATGACCATAAAAGCGGCCATAATAATCTAATTATTTAAAATTTAATACCTAAGCACAAATTGCGAAATGCAATGAAGGACTGTATCGAAAATTATATGTGTACCTGTGCTTTACATAAAAATAATGCACACACAGTCGGCTAGTACCTTGTTAATGTCGTAGTGACCGCAATCGATCTCCTGGACGTCAATACTTCATCACTATTCTTTTGTGAATCAAAAGTTATATTTTTACATTTATACTCGTAGCTATCCCGAGACTGAGGCGAACGGTAACAAAAACACATTGATTTAATCTGGCTTACAATAAAATAAATTACATTATATTTTATACTTTTGATTTGAAAATTACTCGGAGGCTTATTTCAATGTGCGTTGTCATATAAAAATAAATTATTTTAATTTCGTAGTCATACCGATTACTATTATGTCTTACTATTTACCTACAATGTTTTAAATCAGTTTTTTTTTTAGCATTAGCAGCCCGTAAATGTCCCACTGCTGGGATAAAGGCCTCCTCTCCCTTTGAGGAGAATGTTTGGAGCATATTCCACCACGCTGCTCCAATGCGGGTTGGCGGAATACACATGTGGCAGAATTTCGTTGAAATTAGACACATGCAGATTTCCTCACGATGTTTTCCTTCACCGCCGAGCACGAGATGAATTATAAACACAAATTAAGCACATGAAAATTCAGTGGTGCCTGCTTGGGTTTGAACCCGAAATCATCGGTTAAAATGCACGCGTTCTAACCACTGGGCCATCTCGGCTCAGTGGTTAGAACGCGGCAGTTTTTTTTAGTAAACTTATTTTACATTTTAGTATTATACATATTTATTTTCATATTAAGTACCATAAAACATTTTATTAATAGATAATAATTAATTGATTGTATTTATTGTGCGTTATGTACTCCCTACACAAGTGTTCTCAGTTATAATCGGGATATTAAAAAATATTTTTCCAGACTTACTTTAAAACATATCAAAGACACAAAAGTAAATCACAATAATTTAATTGCTTTAATTACAAAACGGCGTATTTTGTCCAAGCTAATTCCAAATACTTGATTACTTAATATTAAATCAAATATTACTGTAAATTAACGTACACAAGCTGCAAGTATTGCAAAGATAGCGGGTGTAGAAATTAAAGCATTAAGTAATGTCTTTGACGTAAGAAATGAAAAAGAAAAAAATGGTGTACCGCATTTAACGTAACTCCACAACAAACTAAAACTAAGAATTGAGACAATCCAATACGTTTTAACGCTACAAGAAACCGCCGTGAGTTATCTCTTTTTATCCTCACCCCCTCTCCCCACTCCCCTACACAACACTGCCATTAACTGCTGGCCACATTCTCAACGTTTCAGCTTAGAAAGCCGCTGGTGTTTTATGGTCACCACTTAGGTGCTTTTGAATTAGATTATCCACTCTAAAGTGGTTTAATGCAACATAGTACAATAATACAAACACATAACGTTAAACTAAAATGAAAAAAATACATAACCAAAAGGAATGTATGAGTTTACGTTTTAATTTCATTAATTAATAAGCAGAAAATAAATTAAATATACTACAAAAGTATGCTTGATCAATGCATGGTGATCTGCATTTTTTATTTTATTTTAATTAATGAAGTTAATATTCTACATACTAAATATAACTAAAAGAGAGATCAACTGTGTTCAAAATACCTTACAAAGTCGAACGAATCCATGGAAAACAAACTTGCAAGTATTAAGCAGAAATTATTTTCCTTAATAAACCCGAAGCCAATTTTAGAAGCAAAACGAGGCAAGAACAGCTTACAAACATTGTTGGGATAACGGGATACCTGGGAGCGATGAATCAATATCTTCGGCTAAGTGATTTGATCCCGGGATCTTTGGTAGCGTATGTTGCACACTGCTTCAGATGCGAATAAGTTGGAAAAAAGTTTAAAATGTTGTGTCTAACCAACACAATGCCGATATTCCAAATTTTAAAAATAATTATGGATTTTAAAACCATTTGGAACAAAATTATTAATTAGAAAGGCGAAATACAAATTGTTTATGTTCATCTGTCTATGTACTAATTGCACTAAAACAGTGATGGATTGGTTGGAGGGATTTGATTTATATCGGTCTTAATGAACAAACAAATGGTTTTAATAAAACCTCCGATATTCAAACTTAAAAGCGATGTCTCATAAAAATGCGCTTTTGGGTTTATAATACGTAAATGTTCGTCAAAACTAAGATTTTACCCAATATATAATCTTTAAAATATATCTAAAATTACGAAACCAAACCCCAAAGTAAATTTTGCTTATAATAAATTTAATACTTTTTTCCTCAGGTACTCGGTACGAGGCCCACCGTCCTCGACCGTTTACATCCTCGTGGCGCCCGAGGCTCGTCCGTACCTAATTTGTATTGATTAAAAATATTCAGCATAGTTGCAAGCAAGGAATGCCCGCTCGTCGATGCTTATGCATTATTACTTGGATGTGATTTTATGAAGACGATCCAATATTGATAAATATTTAAATACTAGACGTATTTTTTACCATTACAATGTGATTACAAAATATCATGAACATTATTTTGATTTTTCTTTCTAGACTCATGTGAAATTAATGTCATATATTTTTAGCCTTTATCCATTTTATATATGATAGCTTTCACCATACAATTAAGCCCTCTATTCCTTAATGACACATAAATCAGCTTTGAAATATATTAATTATATTCCTAATTATTTTTGTAGCACATAAGCCTCCCCTCATCTTAAGCAAATCCTCCACTACAATCCGACTTAATAATTTAAATTAAGATTAATTTAAACTAAAATAATTCAAATTTTACCTGACATTATTACAGTAACTTTAAAATGTGTGCAAAGGTTATTTAAAAACCCATAGATACGTAGATCCGCTTTTATTTATCTAGTATAGTAAGTAGTAGTTTATTTTATAATGTACCGTATAAGTAGATTTCGACGGAGCGACGCAACTTAATAAAATTTGGAAATTATAACTGACACACTATGCCTAAACCGCCTATACCAGCGGGTATAACAGGATTAAATTTTGCACAGGAATTACTTACACTACGATTACTAGGAGAGGATTTTTCAAAATTCATCTCCTAAGGGGTTTAATTGGGTTAGATGGGTTTTAGGGGAAATCGACATTTTTGATGTTAGAAATATGGAAACAGGTGCTTAGATTAGTTTATGTTAATGACTTAAAGACAGGCGCTTAAGATTTTTTAATAATTCATCACTTAGACGGTAAAACTTACGGTGAAAGTTTTTATATCCTATCGGATACACGGCTAGCGATATTATAATTTCTTACAAAAAATACATCGTAACGTATGCTCCGCTTTAGCTAGTATTAAATAAACAATAAATAACACATAGCGAGTTCAAATATCGAATATTAACAAAATAGTTTCTTGAAAACAAATAAATAGTGCTGTGAATATGTAAACAATTTCCTCTCGCCATCGATCATATTCTGAGCGTAAACATTGTTCGGGGATACTTCAGTACGATACACTGGTAGGGCATTCAAATAAACAATAATATATCGAGTTTAGTTTGAAGACGATCATAACAAACCCACTACACACTACACTTTTCACTCCACTTTTTTAATTTATTTCACAATTATAGATTACAAATAAATAATATATATGTACAGTAAAATCCTTAAGTGATAACAATACGACATACTTATTATTAATATCGAAAAAATCTTGGAGAAAAAAAGTTTGGAGAACTGTATTGTTGTAATGAAAAATAAAAGTAAAGTAGCTGAAATGCCCAGTGAACGTGAATTCAAGGCGAAGATTACGGGTTCTAACCAGGGCAAGCTCCACAGAATTTTCATGTGCTTAATTTGTATTTATAATTCATCTCTTGCTCGAAGGTAAAGGAAAATTTCGGGAGGAAACCTGAAAAACGGAAAACATCACAGTTTGAGATATTAATCGAACTCAATTACAGTCATACAAAGTGTACCTACTAAGTAGCCTGTACCTAGTAAGTCCTTTTCCTCGCACTATTCGAATTCCTTTCATCATCAGTTTATTAATTTTTTCAAAATACATGTTTATATTTTCGGGAACAAATCGTGAACTTTTCGTAAGCTGTTTTCCCGCTGTGACCACAGTGACATAAATAATACGCGATGCCGATGTATTTGTATGCGGATTGTTGCGTAGTAAACACGGTGTTTTGTTGTGTCCCGTTATTATTTATGTAACGACTGTTGTTCGCTTCAGGTAAACTCTCTACTTATGCTAAGTGACTTTCTGATACTTCGCCTTTGTTACTTCGGAACTATGTAACGTAATAAACGAAAACTATACCCGGTAACTATACTTGAAAATCTTAACGAAAATATTTCTAAGAGAACAAAATATTTTGTGTTAGTTGGCCGTAGCACTTTGCGTTGCGCGTCAATGTAGGTCCCATTCACTCATCTAATTATTTTTGTTGTGTTCCGGTTTAAAGGGTGAGTGAGCCAATTTAACTATTGATACAAGGGACATCATCTCAGTTCCCATGGAAGGTGGTTCATTAGTCATATGAGGAATAATAAATATTTCTTTACCTACAATCTATTGCTCCCGACTGCCCAAACAGGACCACTAATCATTAGTATCCCATTTGCCCAGGCCGCCTACGTATTGACCTTAGTTTACTTTTAGTAACAATTTGTAAATTTACTAGTCAATAGATTATTTTCTGTTATATATATTTAATGTAGTTTTCATGCCTTCGACATTAGATTTCATTGTACTCATTGTTCTCGTCAGTTACATAATTCTAGTTTCATTTTTTAGTAATTCAATTCATTCAAGATTAAATTTATTGTCCACTGATTGATGTTGGCTCTACATATGCTAGAAATTAAATATGTCACTTAAACTATGTAATTAAAGGCTATTTTACTATAAATTCTTTAAAACAAAATCGACAAATTATTATGTAAATATTGACATTGCTTGTGCACGAGGTACTGATTTTTTACAAGGAAAGTTTGCTTCCATATGCTGAGGGCTTGCTAAATAATAAAATAAACTTTGGCTTTTTTTGTTCTAATACGTTCGACTTACCCCTTTAAACAATAAAATAAATACTTATGACTTTTAATTCAAAAACAAAGCGAAGTTCAGTTATAATAATAGTTTTAGTATTTAATATTAAGTCATATTAATATATGTTGTCATGTTGCAAGTTAGATGGTTTAAGGTAACTCTTCCGATTAAATTGCGTGAACTAAAATTTTCCACACTATTTTGTGCTAGTAACGGCACGATTCATGTATTAATACCAGTTAAACCCAGTACAATATGTTATATCATTTTCGATAAACAAATTTGTTTTTCAAAAAGACTTTAAGTGTATGATTTTTATAAACTATTATATTATGAAGCTTAATTTTAGATTTATAAACACAAACGTATCGAGAATCTGACGAAATAATATTAAAATACCAGCTGACTTAATACATCAAATATTTCGTAGAAGCGAAACAAAAGACAGTCTCAATAAATTCGCAAAATAGATTTCGTGCTCTGTATATTACCGTCAAATATCTAAGTTTACTTCATACAATAATAACTAATCTGTGATGTCTGGGCCCGGCAGGTGGACGCAGCGGGCGGAACCGGCTGTTTAGACGAGTTTACGACCCGAGCATCATTTAGCGTAAACACGTATCACACCTTGTATGGTGGAGCTTGGTATATTATATTTAGCGTGTCGCGAGGTTCTTTTAAGGCCCGTCATATCTTAGTTTCACATCCAAGAGTTCTATTATATTTTATTAATCTCTAAATTATAATAAGTTTAAATTAATAAATTTCGAGTCACTTGCGACGCTCGACTACAATTATTTTTAACTATTAAAAAAGTACCTTCTTACATAATTTTTTTTTAATAGACGCTTTGATGTATCTATTATAATAATATTTCCAGGCAGTAAGTATCACACTGTCACAATTCAAATAATCAAAATATCAGTCTTCCGATTTTAACTGTTGACTTCATTATTGTCTGACAGTTATCTTACTTGAAGAAGAGTTATTGATCTTATCAAATTATACTAGAGTCTGTCAAATTTTGTAAGATAGATTTAGTAACCTAAATCTGAACACACAAAATCTTGTCGTTACCATATGAGAAATATGATTATTAAACATAATTTATGTAAATTATTTGTCAATTTTTTTATAAATAAATCAGTCGAAGTTCATTCATTGCTCTAACCCTGTGTTGGAAAGCGTGGGGTCTTTCGTAGCAGCTCACCGAGTAAATAACAAAGTCTGGTCATACACAGTTGATCTCATTTAAACTTTGAAGGATAAAACAAGGTGTCTTTACGGGATCATGGATTTGTGTAAAAACGCTATAAATTCAGCGGACAAAGTTCGCAAATCGCGCATTTGCAATTCGCCTCATACTCGGACGAGCGCAAACTGATATTTATGGGGTAGACGCACTTCACGCGTCAACTTAGGTATAAGACGGGATGAAGCAGTTTTACATTTATAAAAGTTACTTTTATGGCGCGACGACTTTGAAATCAAATTATTCGCTTCTATATTATTAATAAGTATATATGGTGTCAAAGAAGGACAGTCATTATTATTATAATTTTTCATAAAATAAATTTGTTTTATTTTTTAATATGAGTAAACTATATTTTCAAAGAGGAGTCAACGTGGCTCAGGAGTCAAAACAAGTTATTGTCAAGATTAAAATTCGTGCAAGCACCACTTACTCATGACGTGCATATATGTTTATATTTTATCGTAATATATATTACTATAATATATAGGTATTTATCGTACATAAAGTGACCTTTCCACCAACCAGCATTGAAGCAGTGCTTCATCGCAAGTTGATATACCTTATATAAAACTTTACTATTCGGACTAAATATGATGACGACACATATATTCTAAAATAATATATATATAAGTATATTTTGATAAGACTGAAATCGATACGCCTTACAATATATATAATAACGAATGCAAACGAAATAGTCACAACGAATCAAAGAGCGGTGAGGGCTTTCGTTTAAGTGTTTCGCGATTTATAACATCAAGCGAGTTGGTGTCGAGATATTTAAATTGCCGATCTGAAGTGCTGTTAAAGTGAAAGTGAAATGGCGATCGAGTTCACTTAACGTTGCCATAAATCTCTCACCGTGCGAACGCGCCGCAAATGAGTCGAGGTACCTTCTACATTACGGGACATCAGCGCCCTTCACGACTCATTAGGGCGGTATTTTGAAAAATGCTCGCAGCACTAAAATAGACATTATGTAAAGTGGCACAATTACCCGGTGACTTGTGAAAAAGTTGTGTTTCGCCTGCTCGCGGTTTTAGGGTTGTCTTCGGAGAGGTCGGATGTTTATCTAGTTTAGTGTAACTCCTTTTCCATACTTTCTTAAGTTCCTATTGATTCATTAAAGAAAAAACTCTCTTCTTTACATGTCTTTCAAAAGTGTGCATACAAAAAAAAATCCTCTCTGTTAAAATTTCGTTAAGGAGTGAGAACGGCAGTATAATCATAGTTTCGAACCTGAGACTGAGCAAACATACCATTAAACAATACGCCTATAGAAATAAGATACAACATGTAATAACAGCAAAATGACATTTAATTTATTATACAATTGTACATTTAATCTAAATTTTAAAAGCAATTTAAATATAAACTAAAAAGCCATTAAAACCGTTGAAAAGCAGCTTAAAACATGAATAAGTCCCGGTAACCCTGCGCTGGGCGGGGTGCGGTGCCGTGAGCACGTAAGACGTCATTTAGCGTTTGAAATTAACATAAATAATAACGTCATTTCTCAGCGCCACCGACGCCTCACGCCGGCACTCGCCCGATATTGCGTCATTTGCCTCTGCCCTTTATAGCCGCACAACACTTAACTCCAAATAAAAAGTATATTATAAATTCCTAAGTAAAAGCGTCGATTTTTCGCATGCCCTTTTTTTTGGCTGGAGGTGGGAAGTGGTTATTTGCATCACAATTGTCTGCCCCGCTCTGTTTCGGTTCCATGTTTTAATTTCAGCAACAAATAATACTCCGTTGCAGAATAAGAAGTAACGGTGGTCCATTTGCATATTAGTGGTCGTCTGCTTCATAAAAAGGCGCACTGAAAATAATAACTGCGAAGGAGTTTATTGCCTTGAAGGTTTTAATGGGCTCGCGCGTAGTTTACACGTCCGATGAAAACAAAGTGCATTGGCGAGTCGCCCGCGCGCCTCGGATTTGTTGGCCTTTCTTTTAATAGTTAACTTTATTGTCCGATCCTTTGTCAACTAAACTGATGTTATTTTGAAATATTACTCTAGAGTTTTCTTCGTCGTATTTATATCAAGTTCCTCTGTGACATTTCGTTCATTTGTTATTGTTTTGTGTACGTTATTTAATCTATCCCTCAATTATTTTCAAATTCCACATTTAAATGTGAACCCTAAACACGTCGGGCGCAGACACGAACAATAAATAAAAGGTGGAACCGACCTCAAGCATGTCGTGACTTATTGTTGGTTTTGAAAACCCAAGGAAAATTGAAGAAATATTAGCGACTCATTTCTGTAATATATGAAGGTATGTTTTCACTAATTTATGTATTATACAATGTTTAATGTATAACATATTCGAGACTTAATTGATTGAATACTTTAATAAAAAGACCTACACTTCACCACACAATGAAAATATATGTATATGAACCTAATATTACTCAAATCACATTCGCTATCGCCATAAAAAAATATTGTATATGTATATTTGTATTCGAGTCTTATTTTGTATTAATTTGATTTAAATGACTTTTTACCTAATGTTGAAAATAACTGAAATAAAAAATAACATTCACTTAAAAAAACTTGACCTAATTACAAGGAGAATTAGCTTACCCTAATTTAGCTTGCTAAGCTGTTTATGACGAATCAATAACAGAATGTTTATAAAATATTTAAATTAAAAAAAAAACATTGACGAAGCGGTATATAAAACGCAGACATCGCGTTAAGCGTTCCGTGATACTTTGATACAGCAGTGTTTGCTTAAGCTCGGTAAAAACAAAGGAGACTATGTGTGATCCCGCGGGTTTTCTTCGCCTAATGAGTTTGAAGCCGGGCTCCGGGATAAATCATGCAGTTTTGTGACTCGAAATATTCCCAACGCGGTCTGAGTGACCGAACGCGAGCGATCCAGGGTTATAGGCACCATATCATAAATTATTTTTGTATTTGTAAATATCTTATTGATTGTGTTGATACTAAAAAATTGGTAATAGTCTCATTTTAGAAGAGCTCCAGCCATAGATGTGCAGAAAATTAAGAAGATTCTTGGTTAAATTTTATTAAATTATTATGATTTAACAAAGAATCAATTTTAGAGAGCGGAAAAAGTTACTGGCCACGTAGAGAACGGGTCTCTGGCTGTATAAAAAAAAAAACAAATGTAAAACGTGCGAACAGACGCCGTGAGTTAACAATGAAATTGAATAAAAAAAACCTGTCATAGGTTTCGAAATTTGTAAAAATCTCTTGAATAAACGAGAACTTTCGCGTACGACCCACTAGTACACATTAATAACATTAAGAAACATTTAATTCCTGATCGGTGTGTGTGTTTGTGTGTGTGTGTGATTCGTATATAAATACGAAAGGTTACGTAACTCGTTTGAAGTGAAGCTACGTGTCAGAAACTGAGCCAAGTGTAAAAGAAAGTTATGTGTTAATTAACTGCTGCAAGTTATTTGTACGGTATATTTATATAAGTTGTATGTATCACTCTTGAAATAATTTAATAACGTTTTTCTCTTTATTGGTTAAGTTAAGAATTAAAGTAAAACAACACAGTAATGTAAAATAATGTTATAACAACGTTCCCGCTTCCAGCGTATCCAGAAGAGAGCTTAAATTTCCCGCCAATGTTTTCTTTTTTTTTTAATGTTGCCCGCTTCAAAAATCGTAGCGACAACATCCGGCCCTCCTGCAGACGCATTCGCCCTCGAATGACGTTTTAGTCTGGTGTATACAGCTGTAAACGAAAGTTAAATAATATTTAAAATTAAAATTATATATATATATAAATATAGTATTCATATAAGGATGTACACGTGATATCCCATAATGAATACTACTCGATCAAGCTTCAACCAGATATCTCATCACGGTAATTGTGATATTAACGTAGGTATTATTCAAGTTATCCCATCAGCGGCTAACTTATTCAAACCTCATGGCTTAACCAGCAGCACCTTAGGTCACTGAGGTTGCATATCACCATGTTATCTTTCGCAAGAGACAGCGTTCACATAGATGCCTGTCACATGCTTTTAACGTATACCATGATTCAATACTCTGTTGACAGCTTTGTACACCAGACATTAGACAATTGCTATATTTTTAAACATTGATATTCTTCGAAGGCATTAAATTTAAGTAACTTACAGTCTTTTTTTTTTCTTTATATGCATTTTGACAACATCCGCATTTACTCATCATTGGATATGTTTATCCACGCCTTCATGTTCTCGACGCAAGCGACGCCGTTGTATCGCTTCGAAGACCTCTCAGCTCCTCTCATATCTTCCACGCGATATCTATCCTTTCCTAGGCATTGCTTTATTTGAAAAGGCCCTTTGAACTGAGGCAGTAACTTTTTACTCTGGCCCTCATTATTATAACTAGGAATCTTGATTACCACCAAATCGCCTACGTTATAAATAGGGGCTTCTTTCCTCTTTGCGTCAAAAGCTTGTTTTTGTTTACAAGCATTTTCTTTAATTTTAGCATCGACCTTTGCTCTTAATTTAGTCACGTCCACAATAGGTACTTCTTCGTCCATCATGTTTTCATGACTCATCTTTAAGCGATAGCCAAAGAATACTTCACTGGGAACCGCCGATGTGGTTTTGTTAATAGTGCTATTTATGCCTTGTTGAATTGTAGGAATATGTTGGTCCCACTTATTGTTTTCGCTATTGGCCCCCATTGTGCGTAACGACTCTAATATAGTTTGGTTGTATCGTTCAACTTGCCCATTGGAACGAGGAACGGCCGTGGCTATAATGTGATGTCGTATCCCTCTATCTTTACAGAATGAACTAAATAAATTAGACGTGAACGCAGTACCTGCATCACATATGAGTCTTTTTGGATTTCCAAATACTTTAAATATCTTGTTAAGCTCATTGATGACACATTTACTTTTTGTACTCTTTACAGGTGAAATAAAAACAAATTTAGTAAAAGAGTCTACTATTACCAATAGGTAAGTATTCAGTTGAGTGGTTTTTACGAATGGGCCTATGTGATCTAAGTGAAGTGTATGAAACGGTCTCGCATATTTAGGAATGGGAAATAGCTTGCCAGGCTTTTTCCCGTGCAAGTTTTTAAAATAAATACACTGAAGACAATTTTTGATATATTTAGTAACAGTTTTCTTTAAGCGAGGGAACCAATACATTGAACTAATTCTTTCTACAGTTTTATCAACCGCGAAATGACCAACTTCATCGTGGTTTGCTCTGATTACCTGCCAGATACATTGTTTTGGAACTAGCCAGCGTCTACCGAATTCCGTGCGCCTATACACTTTATTGCCCAGTAATTCGTAATTATTAAATATTTGCATATTAGACTCGGCCTGTCCTGATTGTAAAATATCTCTAATGCTGCAAATTTTTGGATTTTGTAGCTGTACCGACAGCAACCAATCGCCTTCTGAAATGAACAAAACACTACTCTCTGCACAAGTATTGTGGTTAGCAATGACGACAGGATTCCTGCTTAAGGCATCCACGTGCTGCATTTGAATTCCTGGTCGGTGGATAGTCTCAAACGTAAATTCTTGGGTTTGCAGTACCCACCTGCTAATACGTGGAACAATATCCTGTTTATTTAAAGCATGACGAACCGCGTTACAGTCTGTTATGATTTTGAAGTTTGATCCTAATAAATAGTGTCTAAATTTATTTAATCCTACCACTATCGCTAACAACTCGAGTTCAAACGAGTGGTATTTTTTTTCTTCACTACTTGTTTGTCGACTATAAAAGTAAACTGGCCTCTCCCCTGATTCGGTCATTTGCATAAGAATACACCCTAAGCCCTCACGACTGGCATCGGTATAAAGAAAAATTGGTAACTTAGGATCAAATATTAACAGTATAGTATCACTTGTTAAAATGGATTTTAATTTATCAAAGGCAATTTCTTGTTCTTTTTCCCATTTCCATGTAATGTCTTTCTTTAAAAGGTTACTAAGTGGACGGCATGTCAAAGCACAATCTTTAATGAACTTTCTGAAATAATTTATTAATCCAAGGAATTGCCTTACTTCATGAACTGTTGTCGGTTTAGGGTAGTTATTAATAGCTTTAATTTTTTTTTGACACGGACTTACTCCATTTTTTGAAATATCGTAACCTAAAAATTTTATAACATCCTTAAAAAAAAAACATTTATCATAATTAACGGTTAAGCCGTTTGCAAGTAAGAGTTCTAAGATATTTCTTAAGCAGGTGACATTTTCCTTTAATGTCTCTGTTGCTATTAAAATATCGTCCATATAATTTATGACCCTATTAAATCTTAAATTGCCTAATACAGAATTCATCAATCTTTGAAAAACGGCCGGAGCATTGCACAGGCCAAACGGCATTCTCAAAAATTCATAATGCCCGTCCAGAGTGATAAATGCTGTCTTATACACGTCACTTTCTTTAACCATAACATGATGGTAGCCGCACTTTAAATCAAGTACCGTAAAATACTCGCATCCGCGTAACCTATCAATTAAATCTTCAATAAGTGGCATAGGGTACTTGTCTTTTATTGTGATTTTATTTAATTTTCGGTAATCTATACAAAGTCTTTTTTCTCCGGAAGCTTTATCAACCAATAATGCGGGACTAGCATATGGCGAGTTACTGCAACGTATGATGCGATTTTTTAGCAAATCTTCGATAATTTCTCGCGTAATTATACGCTCGCGATCTGACATACGATAAGGGCGCTGTACAACCGCTTTATTGGTCGCTAGTTCAATTTCGAGTTCGATACCAGGTACTTTGCCCAGGCTACTCAAATCATTCGTAAAACATTTAGGATAGTCTGACAAAATATTTTTAATAAGGCTTTCTTTAGATGTTTTGTTATCTATGGTACATATTTTTAATTCGCTTTCATTACTAAATTCACTAATAGTTCTAAATTTCAACGAATTACCGATACGGCTATACATTATGCTTTTATTTTCAGTAAAATTTCTACCTATGAGTACCCCGCAACCAGATAACTTTTTAACAATATACATTTTAACGGGAAGTTCTACATCGTCCATTCGTACTGTACAAGATACCCCATAATCTACAATCATCTTATGATCATTTGTAAACCCGAATAAAGAAACTGGGGTTTGTAACTTATACGGTTGTAATGAATATTCTTCAACAAAGTCAGAAACAATTAAGGAACAATCGCTACCCATATCAATAAATGCACGACATTCAAAAGTACTATTAATTAAAATGTTTTTAAAAAATTTTTGTTTCGATTCGGACTCGCTAATAAATTTAACTTCGGCATCTTTTTCCGGTTTCATTTTTAACCTACTCATGCAAGCCAATTCTAAATGGCCTGTTTTTTTACAAAACGCACAATTTATATTACCCTTTACGTCACAATCACTTCTTTTATGTCCGGATTCTCCACAACGAAAGCAACGGATATTGCTACTTCTAGTTCCTGAATCGGCATAATTCATACTCAAACTATTACTTGTATTATTATTTATAGGTACATTTCGAGATTGAAAAACCTGTTTTGATATATAATTGTTTTTTAATTGGTTACTTTTCTTTTCTTTTTCGCATTCATACACTTTGGCATGTAAGAAGGACGCTAATTCGTCACAATATCTAAAACTACCTGATTCCGATGCAATCGATATACTTTTATCACCTATTGTCCCTACAATAATCGAAATGATATCTTGTTCCGAAAAAGATAATGATAATTTATCGATTCGACATTTTTGTTGAAAAAAAAATTCATATAGTGATTGCCCTTCGAAAGGCCTCGTGTCAATTAATTCTTTTAACAAAATGTAGGTATTTCTTTTTACCTGAAAAGTATCGGATAACCTATCACGCCACTGCCGCCATTTCCACGTAGTCCAACGTGTTTCAGTCTTTTGTAACGAATCGTACCAAACTTGGGCAGTTTTTCTTAATTTTTGTAATGATTGAAATTTAGTCATGGCATCTGACCAACCGAACGCACGGGCATTAGCTTCTACCACATTAATCCACATATCGATATTATCACTCAAAGGATCAAATTCTGGTATCACAGTCGACAAGATGGTACTTTGACTCACGGTTGACTTCTTTACATGGCGGCGACGCCGGCAGCGATCCCTCTCACTAGACGATGATGATGAACTTGATGAGGTGGAACTCGACGATGATGGTTTCCTCCTTACTTTGCTACGTGTTCGCTTTCGGTTTCGCGGCATCCTGTCGGTCGTATTATTCGTTATCCCACTTCTGATGTAAAAGAAAGTTATGTGTTAATTAACTGCTGC
Organism: Vanessa atalanta; assembly: GCF_905147765.1. Taxonomy (NCBI): domain Eukaryota; kingdom Metazoa; phylum Arthropoda; class Insecta; order Lepidoptera; family Nymphalidae; genus Vanessa; species Vanessa atalanta. The sequence goes on from NC_061877.1 coordinate 13,267,640, forward strand.
AAGTTATTTGTACGGTATATTTATATAAGTTGTATGTATCACTCTTGAAATAATTTAATAACGTTTTTCTCTTTATTGGTTAAGTTAAGAATTAAAGTAAAACAACACAGTAATGTAAAATAATGTTATAACAACGTTCCCGCTTCCAGCGTATCCAGAAGAGAGCTTAAATTTCCCGCCAATGTTTTCTTTTTTTTTTAATGTTGCCCGCTTCAAAAATCGTAGCGACAACACAAGTAATGATAATCGAATGTCTTTTATTCTAATGACTGCTAATACTAGTTTATTCAAACCGCTCGTATCCTTTACAATGCGCTGTTAAGTTCACCCGTGTCTTATTCCGCACATCGTTATAAATCAAAGCACGTTGCTTCTTATAAACATATTTCATATGTCGCTTTTTTTAAACTTTCCTATATTACAACATATATAGGTACTTCACCTTGTTCGTAATTTCTCATTCGTGTTATTCTTTCTCTCTCTGTCTCGTGGGTAAGTGAGCCAGTATAATAAAAGGTAAACATAATTATGTTACATTTTATTTCCGGCTAATTACCTTTTTATTTGTTAAGAAACAGAATTTATCTTAATATAGTTAAGTCAGCCGTAAATATTCTGTATACATATATCTCACAGCTAGCTATACACATATTCAGAATCGATTATAATATATAAAATAAGAAAATACATATGATACTTTTACACAGTACTCTAATTACCACTACAATACAGTGTTCGTCTTCTGAGCATGTAAATAAATTATTTAATTGCCTCGTTGTTTTAGTAGCTAGATTATTAGGCCACAAATTTCAAGGCCCTGAGTTCAATCCCCTGAGCGAGTTACTAAAAATGGAATTGATTTTTTATGACGAGATTTTTTTAAGACTCACGGTTATAGTCTAATAAATTCTAACCGCTCAATCTACATAAGGTAGTCCTCGCATATATATGTAATATGTTAATAATTGTACTACAAAATAACGGTCAAAGAAATATTATTCAAGTTTGGTTAACAACATCGGGTCAGTGTTTTAGTTTAGCATGAAAGTTAAGACATGACGACAGGTTCCGCAGACCCTTGGCACGGCCGACTCGCCTGTGAATGTCCTTTAATTATGCACCACCATCTTAACACGTGGCGGGCGCGCGCGTTCGCACTGGGAGACTAAGTTAATTTCATAATATTCAAATAAATATGTTTGTAATTAAAACTGTAAAATTATTACTTATTAAGTCCAAGTCCAAATAACATAATTCACTGTTGAATTGCCTATCGAATGAAATTTCTAGTTTAAAATATATTCTTGTAATTGCTAAAGTAATCAATCTTATATTAGCGGCTCTAAGAGAATGACTATCTCAAAATGAATACAATACCACATACATACACATAAACGTTATAATTATTAAAATAAATGAATATTAAAACTAAACGTAGTCCTAGTCGCTAACTGTGAACAGCCGAAACAACAATACAAGAAGTCACAACTTTCGCCGGGATTGTCCATCTTGGATTAAATTAACATTAGGTGAAACTATCCCGGGGGTAGGCCCGCTGTGCCGGCTGCGGTCAGGAATCTAAATTAAAATTACTACATTGAAATTGTCCGAAACGTCTTAAGTTTATCGTTCGCCAAAAACTCTCGCTTTCGGGTTACTGTTTATTGTGCCTTTGTCCATTCTCGTTCTTGTTCTTGCATTAACATACGTAAAGTTCAAAGACTACTGTGAATGATCATATAAAATATTTGGCAATCTGAAAGAACTAAGGACTTGGAAATATAGAACAAGATTTCGTTTAGAAAGTAATTAATGTATATTATCAAACATGTCTACATTAACATTTTAATTACGAATAAAATATTTTATTTTTTTTGTACGAGTAGTTACGACCTCAATGATTTGAGGTCGTGAGGAGATGAATTTGATACCAAAAAACCGGGCTTATGCTTTCGCCCCAGTCTTGACTTGTCGAAAAATCTATTTAAATTTATTTAAAAACTTTTTGATGAAAAAACGCCAACTAAGCACATAAACCGAATAGTAATCGCCCGGGTTTGAACTGAAAATCTTCTAGGATTGCGCAAATTATTTAAATAAAACCCTAAAATACATCTAAGTATTAAATAAAAATATATATGAAATCTCTTTACATGTAAAGTGATTATAAAATACTTTTCCATTACTTAAAACAAGAATGAGATACATAAATACATCAAAGCGCCGCTCTTAACCTGCGGTCATACCACTTCTACCTTCCATGAATTATTCATCACGACGAGAGCTGTATTCCTTACGACTGCCAACTGAATAACTTTATAACATTTTTGTTCAACTTGAACAGTTTGACAATTTTGTATTGTTTTAGACGAATAAATTAGCTGATGTTACGGTCGGTCGAATATGAAAAGGAATGTATCTTTGGAGTATAATTACTATGTATTCAGTAATTTATAATGACTATATAAACGTTCTGTAAATTATCGTTCTTCGCACGCCCACATCAATTGTTATTGAAGTACTCAATCGCAACTCAAACTGAACTGTTCTCAATGATATAAATAATATATTTGAACACATTTCTGTAGATACGATTATATAAATAATTTAAAGTTTATTCGAGAACTATCATTAGTCATCATTCATTTTTAATTCTTTATATCATATTTGCATTTTTTTAGCATAAATATTTATTTAAAATATTTCAATTACAAAACTTTGTGAGACAAATACGATATTATTGTATTTAACGGTGGACAAAATTATATTTAAGTATTTGTTCTACTTTAATTCTGTCTGTTTTGAAAGTAGGTATGCCTTAAATTATTTAATTGAAAAACATCGTTTCATTCTTAAGTACTCTGATCTCATTAATTAAGATTAAGATACGTTATAGTTTCTTTATGTGAAACCACAAGTGATGTTTATTAAATATTAGTCACGTTAATCTTAGATCAAGGATCCTTGTCGAAGTGACCGCATTGCTAGGTCGAGCTCTGAGTTTTCTAAGGAGGGGTAAGACCAAAGGACACGGGTTCCAAAATTCGGGATTAATCTTGTCCCGGGTTTTAGCCCAAGACAAATATGGCGGCCACTAACTAAATGGCTGGAAATTATTGAATTAAGGGATGTACCTAAGATGGTTTATCTTCCTGATTATTTAGTTGACGACAAATACGATACGAAGTTACGTGACGTCATATACATGTATAATAAGTATGCTAGAAGAACATATTGGATCCTGATTCTTTGAACTGCTATTATGGTTTACTTTTGTAACTCCTAGAAATATTAGTAACTTATTTAAATCAGGCATAAAAATAACTATTGTCAAAATAACCTACAGTAAATATTATGATACACCCACAGACAAAAATGGCAGATTTTAACCTAGATATACCTATTTTCTTTGTATAATATTATTAATTAATTATCGTCACCTTCTACATTTGAATACAAAGAGACATAGAGACAGTACATGGAGTCAGAAATGTCAGTGTATTTACATTTGGATAAACGTTCTGAAACTCGCTCAAGAGGGTTTTAAATCATTACCAGCCACAAGTCCTCCAAGTGGTCGAAGTCGAAACAAGTCTTGCACAAGTCTCAATTAAAATCATTTCAAACCGTCTGAGCTGAAGTCTGAGCCACTCGACAGACACTCTGATGTTTCACGACAACTCTTAATTCATTATATATTTTTTATATTGGAACGTGTATTTTATATTCAGTGGGCTTAAAATGTCGCTTTATCACAATTAATACGTTATTAATTTTAGATGTCATAGTTCTATTAAAGAGATTAGGTATGCTTTTGCGATTTACAAAACAAAGATTAAATTGTTTTAAAATTTTAATTATAAATTCAGTAGTAATAATATTTTTTAGAAAATTATTTGTTTGGAAATTTCCTTTTTTGAAAAGTTTCGTTTTTTTTTTAAATAATATTTTTAATATAATTAGCAATGCTTTTTATAGAGAACAATTTTGGAAATAGTTTAAAGTTTAAGTTATTTTTTTTAATGGACTTCTATCAACTCGTTAGCGAACTTAAAAAGATGTAAAAATATCAATGACAAAATAAATTGCTTCACAAAAAAACAATAACAATATAAAAAACATCACTATGAACATTTTAAACTTTAGTTTGCAAACGAATGGTATCAGAATATATTTGCTCAAAGCCTATTTAGAAAATCACACACGAAACACCTCATCACACGTGTAAAATAGTTCAATTATATTCCTTAATGTTTACACTCTAGTAAATCAGAAATACGTATTGCAAAAAACAACTTCAAATAACATTATTATTAATACTTGATTTGACGAAGCGGCAATTTACGCGATGAAGCCAGAGCCGCGGTCAAGCCAATTAGTCGGCTAATTGAAGTGCAGCTTTGATGTTCTTTCGGCTTTGCTTAGCGATGCGTGAGCCCTTACAACCGGCGCACCTGGCGGAGTGCTGTATATCTTCATATTTATAATACAAGAGATTCTTAATATTCGCGATGCGATGGAACGGCCTAAGTTGTCTTTTGAACATTGAGGCGCATTCAAAGAATCGAATTAGACTTCAAATTCGTTGTCCGTTATAAGGATGTTTGGGTTTCAAGCGAGCCAGTGTAATTAGAAACACAATATATAAATATAACAACTTATAACTTATGGTTTATTTTTGTGTCATGATTAGTGTTAGCTAATAGCAAGGAAATAGAAAAAAAATATCTTATTAATTTTAATAAGATATTTTATTATTAATAAGAAATTATTAGTAAAGTGGTGTGTATGACGAGTGTTGCAATCTTTTTTACACTTAAATGATCTCATAGGAATTACAAACATTTACATCGGGTTCAATTACTCGATGTTCAAACAAATTTGCCTTTGCTTTAAAAACTAAATCCATTTTTGAGCAAACTAGCAGTTTTAATAAAACACCGTAAAACAACAAAGATACAAACATACGCCAAACTAACTCATAAACAAAAGAATATATATTGTTTCCGTGTAAAACATTTGTAATACAGCAGTTCTTAAAGTATGTATAAAGTAATGCCGAGCCGTTTGCTTCCGACACAAGATACTGCTGTGACACGCGGAGGAAGCGCGCACGGCCGCGCGGTCAGCTTCCGCCCCTTTGACCTGACTCTCCCGAACTAATTACAACAACGCACTCATTCCCGTTACAAGCAGACCATCTCATCCTTATTCCAACATCATAAAGACCACTTTCCCATGTTCCAAACACGAAAGTCAATTTGTCGTCCAGATAACTTGTGAGGAAATTGTCTAAGACGAACCAGTTTTGGGTGACAGCAATTAGGGGCTGGCCAGAGGCCATTTGTGAGTATTGTGTCGCAAATATTAATATTGGATTACAGCGGGGCTTAAATTATTTGATTCATTACTTTATAATTTTTTTTTAAATAAAATAAATTGAAGAACTCAAATTAATTTCATGATTATAAAAATGGAATTCAAAATCAAACTGAAACCAGTCAAAAGGATATCGAATAATTTTAATTGTATATGTTAATTATACTTAGATATATTATAATATTATTGAAAACACAACAACTGAGTTTCTTGCAATAATAGAATCATCTTTACGTTAAATTCAATCTTAATGGCGATTCAAAAGTCTTCTTAGACGAAATATTTGTATATCAATGCTTCGCAAGTGTAATGAGAGTTAAACAAAGTATTCCTTTATAATATTTCAGCCATCTCATTTTATTTGTCTTTTCAGGAAACGGACAATACGTGTCGCGTGTGAACGGGCCGTGGGTCAACGGAAGTGACGCGCGAAGGCCTCGCAGACCACTTCCGGTGCTTTGACAAACAGCCCTCAGGTTGATAATGGGGTAAAGGGACTTCTCATGAAAGGCTCTGAAGATATTTTCGCGCTGTGTACTTTATTTTATAAAAGTTATTTGAAAAATTCCCTTTATAAAATTTACACACTAAACATGTGCTGTCCTACTCATAAACGTTAATTTAGTTTGTTAGCGAGGAATTAGTTAAAGACTAATTAATCTCTTTCTTCTATGTTTATTTTATCATTTTAAAGAAAAAGACGAACTTTACGGACAGTATGTATATATTTATATCTATTGTAATTTCAATTTTAAAATCTCCTTACGCTAGATTTGTGCGGCACAAGTTAATGTTTTCCCTTATTTTTTCACAATATTTGTTGTTCTGTTAGTAATACAAATAAATAAATAATATCATGTTGATACCATTTTATTTATTTTTATTAAGAAGTTATCAAGCCATAGCAGTTAAGAACTTTCATTATTTTCACAAATATATCACCAAATTACGAAAGCAGTTTTTTAACAACAGAACTTGTCCATAGCTATCAAATAAAAACCAACGTAGATCGGCTAACAAACAGTAGAGCTTTTTAACCTAGGATCGCATGAGGCAGCTTTCATTAAACAAGTCCAAAATAAAAACGGATAATATGTAACACGTAAAATGTTTTAATAAAAGGACAGACATCATCATAATAAAATAACACTTTAAAGAAACGAAGTCACTATAGAATATGTATAGTAAAGTATACGTTGACACTAATTCGAGCACGTAAACTGGTAAGGCCGAGTTATGGGCTATTAAGAAATTGTTCTCGGACCTTAGGGATGGTGGGGAGAGGGGGTGGTTATTTGCTTAAAGTTTGTAGCGCCGTGTGTGCCTTGACGGGATCGCTGAATTATATACAGGGGTGCAAAACTCAAGAATAAATGGCTCCAAAGTTAGGATACACAAAGCTAGAGTAACTATTAATTGTTCTTGAACCTCTGTACTTCAACAGACGAAGTTTGTTTCCCAAGATAACAATTTCAATTTTAAGCCTTATATTTTTCTAAACTTCTTATTAAACTGAATAAATAATAATAAGACATTAACAATTTTACAAATTTCTTAAAACTTAATAAAAACGCAAGTTCCAACATTAAATTATAAATTGTTAACAAAATGGTCTAAACCTCACAATTATTAATGATAAGCTTTATTCGCGACACGCTGTATATGAAAGTGCACAGGAAGTGAAGTCGGCAATCCGTGTGGGGGAGCGCGGGAGAAATGTACGAGGTGTTTAAACCCTGCGGCGTCTTAGGTAAACTCAGGACTTGACCCCTGCCTCCCCTGATCGACGATATATCGCAGCAAACATTACAGATAAGATGTAGTTTTGTTGATTACATTTGTGAATGTCTATAGTTTCGACACGAAAGTATGTATATTGTATTTTAAGCTACCTCTCTTTACCTAATCTTTACATTATGTTTGCACAAAAAATGCGACAAAGATCATTAATTTATTGGATATTCTGAAATGTATTTGATCGGTTGCTTTAACTTGATTTAGTACTTATATCGGTTGCCAATAACTTTACCCAATAAGATTACCAAAGTAAAATACAGAATAGGTTCCTAAAAAACAGACAATGATTTTTTTTTTAATAATTTTTTAATTCAAGTTGTTGATAATTATTTAAGTCGTGTTCTTGTAAAATAGCTACAACTTTTACGTAAATAATATTAATTTACGGTTAATAAGGGATTACTCGTAATTGTTAATTAAACCTGTTTTTCTCTGTTGTATGTTTGCAGTAGGTTCTTATAGAAATTACAAATAAAAAAAACAAAAGTACCAGGGCAACAAGAATTAGCGTTAATATAAATCCATATCACAGAGTTCGTAATGAATAGAATTAGTCAAAGGTATCGATATCGAACGTATCTTGTTCTAAATAGATTCTAAACTGATATCCATAGCGCAATCGGATTAGCGCTGAGCGCTGTACGCAAATAGATCGGCAAGTTGTCGGCGAGTTGTCGGCAAGTTGTCGGCGAGTTTCGAACTGCGAAGTGGCTGCGGTGCAATTCGTGTTTGCCCTTCGACTTATACTCGATATGGGCAACGTTGATAAACATATTAATAAGTTAAAGGAAGGAGTTAGTTGCAAAAAGCAAACAGAATATTTAGCTTGTTACGATGTACATACACATACACTCAAATGAAGAATTGTACGAAAAGTTTTATTAATTAATAATTATAAATGTATAAAATCACACTCATTGATTTTTCATATCGATGTATGTGTGGACTATCCCGGACATAGTGTATAGACTACAAGTGGTGTCATGGCGCACAAGCGTGTATACAAAACAGGTGTACTTTGTTTCCTCATTCCAACAATCTATTAATTCTGTATGCTTTACGTGTACGCAACTTCCTAATTTCGGTTTGCTACACATAATTTCTTAACAGAAAAACTTAAGTATGGATCCAATTCGAAATTCGAATCCAAGACTTCGACATATGTAGCCTTAAAAGCAAACCACAGAACCAACGAGGCAGTTAAGCTAGCTATCGTTATATGGTAATATGCTTGTAATGAAACAGGCAAGTTCAAAATTAATCAAATTCAAATACGCAACTCGAAGTCGGTAATTCCTTAAGCGAGTAGCAAGTAATTCTGCAGGTTAAGTTAACGTTACGGGTGAAGTTGAGCGAGTTCAGAATTTAATTAATCCGGTGAATAGTTCGCTTTAGCCACGGCCGAGCGGTCACAGTCGACGAGGCTACCTCACGATAGGGCAAGTGTAGGACGCGAGACCCTTTCAATATACAACATCTTAAGGGAACCATTACAGACACGTGATAATGTCTAACGAAATCGCACTATCAACTCTAAATATATTATTTATACTTTATTGCACAATTTGTAAAGAAGACCGTCTTATAGCTTAGAGTGTTATCTTAATGATAATCTTTAGCAAAATAAGATTGGTCATCCAAATCGGGTAAATAAGTCAAATAAACTTCATCATCATCATCCTCCTGCCCTTATCCCAATTTTACTTGGGGTCGGCGCAGCATGTCTTCTTCTTCCATACTTCTCTGTCAGACGTCATCTCACAAGTAACATTCTTTCTAACCATATCGTCTTTCACACAATCCATCCATCGTTTCTTGGGTCGTCCCCTACCTCTATATCCATCCACATCCATATCCATAGTCAAATAAACTTACGAAAATTATTTACGTTTTGCATAAAGCCCTATCACTAACCCAACCCCGTCCGGTGAGGTACCGTCCGGTGAGGTATTCACCATATTGCCTACCGCCAAATAGCAATATTTAGTATGGTTTTGTTGATTATGGGTCAGTGAGCCGGTGTATTGGCGATGAAGGGAACAACAAAATTTCTTGTCATTTCAATGTCAAATCATATAAAAATGATGTTATAAGGCGTAACGTACAATTAACATTGAACACTTAAAAAAATCTACGTTGTGTTTATAACTTTATAAATATAACATTTCTTAGTTAAAAGAAAATAAACTTCAGAGCTGAATTCTAGACATTAATTAAATAGCTTATTAAATGTTTTATTAATTGTTTATGTGCAGTTTTATATTTTAAAACTATACGGTGTGTATTCGCTGATTGAACATTTTAATATAGAGTACACATTAAAACATAATTTTAATTTAAAATCAAAAAGTTTTCATTATTAATTGGTTCTTTGTTTTTATTCTTTTTTTAAAACTAACACATTTTCACAGCAAGTCACTTCACTTTCATATTTCATACAGTTTAATAATCGAAGAGACAAATTAACGCAAATAACTTGTCAGCGACACGCGCCCTTACCCCGCACATCTGCCCGTCTTGCAAGACTTAATTGATTACCAAGAAAAGCTGAAACTTTGATTGGTCGTCGTTGAATTCGGTCTTAATCCGACTCTACGCAGACCTTCGCTAAACTTGGCGAACTACATGACGGACTTTCAAGTATTTCAATTCTATATTGCTCCGGATTACAAAGATGTACACATGTGTTGATATAAACGTTTTACTAATGAACCAGTTCGTATATCTTACCCCTAATATTGATTGAATGTTTATTTATTTATCAATCAATAAATAAAACACTCAAATGCCAATCCAAACACAGTTCTTTATATTATTCAAGTAGGTTTCTATAAACAATTTTAAATAGTCATGTAACCACCGGTTCTATTGTGAAGATCGGCTAAAAATTCAATTAGTTACACTTTTACTCAAGTTATATACTTGGTCAACTATTTTTTTATATCGTTGGTATGCGAACTGGTTTATGAGTCACCTGATGGTAACTGTAACTGGCCCCAGACGTTGACACTGTAAGAAATATAAATCATTATTCATAACACCTATTATACGCCACCAAAATTAGCAACTAAGATGTTATGTCTCTTGGGCCTGTAGTAACACTGGCTCACTCACCCCTCAAAACGTAACACTACAATACTCATTACTGTTTGACGGTCTACCGTCAACCTTTAAATTTACCTCCAGCTTTTCATATAAAACTTTCTTTTCATCACTACCGAACACAATGTGATTGTAACACAAATTATATGCTCGAAAATGGGCTTGCTGTTCCATCACGGTCGTTAAAAAAGAAATCTAACTTAACTTACCTATGACGCCTTACTCGCTTCGCATGCTAATCGCAATTCCAATATATTGTTATAACGTGAGAACTTTTTCTTCAAATTAAAAGTTTTTATGGTAGAGTACATTTACATAAATTCGATGAAAAGAAAATACAGTGACAAATAAATTAAATTAATGATCAATCGAGAAACTCAGAATAAACCTCCACCCCGACACACGCACAAATTCCATGAGAAGATGATGCCTCGCAGCATTACGAGAACAACAGTCGAGGAAAAAACAACGCTGATAATTTTTACAACCTTCCCACGTCACTCATAATCAGTCGAAGATTTATTACTCAACGTGCAAGGTAACGTAGAAGGCGTTTCCGTCACCCACGTGAGGTACCTAGCGCTAACGTAATGAGAGCAGTGGGTGCGTTAACGATTTAATATCGTGTCATGTAGACGTCATACGTCATGCATCTGTTAATATGACGCGAAGAATTATTTAATCCTTTTTTAGTGATGGATATGAGGATCATGTTTGTGCAATGTTTATATCATTACGTGCGTATGAGCATGTTCTACCACATTTGTAACGTCAAAAGGAAGTCGACTGTATGATGTCACAAAAGTCACAATATGACAGGAAATATTTTCAATAGATAATGATTTACAATGTGCATGTGACATCAACGCATGAAATGATACCCCTAATAATACATGGTGTATTTAGACCAAACACAAAAAAAAAAGATTAAATGCATTGTTCAACTTAGCCATAAAAGTTTTTTTTATAATTTATTTAATTTACAACATCCTATCAGACTATCGGAGATATTGTTAGATATATAATAGCTTGATCAATAACTTCCGGTCAAAATAGGTCGAAATTTCACAAAATTATTAACCTAAAGCAATGCCGGGGAAAGTTAATCTGACTTATTACTCTAAAACTCAGTAATTACGCATTAATTATTTTACTTATTTATTAACAATTTTATTTTTTTTAATATTATACATTGAATTGAATTAATTAATAACACGAAATTACAAATGTTACGTGTGCATATTTTATTTATAGTATTACCGTTATACGATATTCATTATTTATATATACAGCAGACATAATTAAAAGTTATATGAATCACTAGTATCACATGTAAGATTGACCTGCAAATTAGTCATTTTGCTGTAATTATTCACAGTCATAATATGTATATTTATTTCTGATACGAAGTCTAACGAGCCAATGGACGACCTGATGGTAAGTGGTTCCTTATACCATGAATGTGAATAGGAATTAACATTTTATGTCATCTTTGCAAATACTTTATTACAATTTTACTTGGTGGTAGGGCTTTGTTCAAGCCCGTCTGGATATGTACCACCCACTTAGATGTTCTACCACTAAACAGCATTACTCTGTATTGTTGTGTTCTGGTTTGAACGGTGAGAGAGCCAGTGTATCTACAGTCACAAGGGACATAACATCTTAGTTCCAAAGGTTGGAAGCGCTTTGGCGATGTAAGGAATGGTTAAAATTTTTTACAATGCCATTGTCTATGGGCGGTGCTGACCACTTATCATCATAAAAAAAGATACACCGACTCATTTATATTTCAAACCAGAACACGACTTGCATGGACCCTTCCAATCAGATAACTCATGTTATTAACTTATTTTGAGGCGAAAAAAATAGAGAAATACTTCGTCTATTAATTATTACTTTAAGCCAATATTAAGAATTGTCAGCTACCCTTAGTTGCCCCGCTGGATAATAAAAACGATTTAAAATAACAGACTTTTCATAATTCGTGACGGATTGATGATGTAGCTAGTAAGTCTCTCCGAAGTTTCATCTACAGGCGGCGCTTTATTATCGGCCCTAAACCGTCTCTCGTTTGATATAATAAGATTTAAAACTATGATACTATTGGTAGGACTGTTCGTAATTTTGGTCACCTTGATTCGCGCCTCCCGTCAGTATCACATCCGAAGTACGATTTCGTGTCTAACTAATGAGCAAAACAAATGTTCGGTATGACGGTGCGTCTCCGTGGCGCCGACCGCGCATCTCTGAACAGCCTCTTTGTCCAAGTTCAGACCACACGCATGATGTCACATGAAACAAAAATAGGACAAAAACCGCTCAGATTTAAGTACACCGTGGAGGTGACGAATCTATATATATTTAAAAAGTAAACTAATTTTATCGGTTGCTTCATCAGAAATGATGTAACCATCAGTATTCATGCTATTGTTTGTACTGATCTCAGGAACTACAAATCTGATTTTTTTCAATTGTTGTGCGAAGGAAATTCCACTAAACTTGATTATAGGTTGAAGTAAACGAATTAAAGGCAACTTGTATGACGTTGACTAATTATAAAAATAACTTTATGTTATGTATTGTTATGAAGGTCAAATAAAACTCAGTATGTGTTTAAATTTTCCTGCAAATGACTAACTACCAAAATCAAAGTCAAAATCAAAACATTCTCTATTCAAGTAGGTTTATAAAAGCACTTTGGAATCGTCATGTTACATTGCAGAATTAAATGTAAAGCTACCATCCGTTTGGAAAGGAGATTCCACCGACGAGAACCAAATATCAAATTTATCGTTGACTAATATAACTTAAAAATACATTACTAAAGGTAACGAATGTAAATGAAGAAGCACGTATGGTACGCTGGTTCTTCATTTACATTGGTTGCGCACGTAAATGTACACCTAATAATAATAATAATGTAATACCTCCTGCGTAATGAAAATTTGTCCAGAAGATATTGCCTTACTGTTACAATTTGTAGCTTCAAATTATTTAAATGGCATCTTTCTTTACCTAAATACATAGATGATTGTGTTAGATACCAATGACCCTATTAGGTTACTTATAGATGTCAGTTTGTGGTTTTGAAACAAATATTTCTACTATGACTCAATCTAAGCTTTATAAACGTTAATTTTAACCTTTGAACTATCTAAGAGGATTCTTGTAATCGGTACACAGTCTACTATACCTAACTATAATTAATATAACTACATATAGTGACTCAACTATTATATGGGTAAGTTTATTTGGTCAAAAATATACAATATGAGTTCAACTAGTGAGCTCTTTCTACAAGGATAGATCAGGTTACCCGAAGGTTCCGACACGAGTCAGTACATCTAACGAGTTAAATAATGGTTTAGGTCCAAATTGTAAATTGACACGTGAAATTGTTATTGGAGCATTGAGAATTTTCCCTTTTCTGAATAATGAATAATTTATATACGTTAAATATTAAGTCCTTCAAGGTAAACAACAAAACTGTGGTCCCATAATCATATTAAACTTTATGGACCTTCCCACCTCAATCCTATAATAAAATCCTGACGTCATCCGTATGACCCAATTGCATCACTTTCCTGTCACGACGGCGACTGGCGACAGACTAGTAGCGGGATAATTAAAAAGTATGTACGTCGCCAATAAAAGAACAAGTGTGGACCCAACACATGCGAGCGTTTCTCACGCCGCTATACCTACTAAACGTAAATAGTCATAGATGATAAAGCAGACGTAGTAAGTTGATGTTACCTGAATATTATAATAATATTCTTTTGATTTATTTAAGGCTTTTCGAATTTTATCAGTCCAGCCAATATTAATGGAAAATTGTTTGGCCCATTACGCAGATAATATAATATAATATTATATTATAGAGCACAAATAAGTGCGTAATAACAGGTACGCGTATTCTCTAACTTTCATAATTATTTCGAACGGTAATCCAACAAGACTGCCGCCTCCTCAACGGTGCTGTTACAGCACTTAATATAAGACTTCATCGAACTGGAATATACTCACATATAATCGAGTAAGCGAGAATGATTTGAGTTTTATTTTCAATCAGTATTTTTTATACCTGAAAGACTGACAAGCAAATAGGCAAACTGTAGGAAAATTGTGTCGTAGACTTCGACTGCGTTACCAACTCTGTGAGATTTTATGTCTAAGTTTATTGTTGCCTGTAGTTTCACTCGCTCACTTCAACGCAAAGCAAACTCCATCACAGTAATACAAAGTATACACGAAGGCATTCATAGGTACAGGCAGCTTTTAAAAATGTAATGTCTGTTATTAGTTTGGTCTTTGGCTGATGATCGCGGTGTATCGAGGCCGCATGTGCGTCTGTGATTCACATCGCGTTCATTAGCCACACTCACGCCGCACTTAATGCGCTGCCTCGCTGCCTCGGCCGCTAGGTGTTGTTATTGAATCACTCTTCTGGTTAAAAAAATATTGTATTTAAGAAGTAATAACTTATCATTATTCAATTGGAAAAAGGACAATTAAGTTATTACATTTTACATTAACAGCCTGTAAATTTCCCACGGCTGGGCTAAGGCCTGTCCCTTTGAAGAGAAAGTTTGGAGCAAATTCCACCACGCTGCACCAATGCGGGTTGGTGGATACATATGTGGCAGAATTTCGTTAGAATTAGATAAATGCAGATTTCCTCACGATGCTTACCTTCACCGCCGAGCACGAGATGAATTGTAAACATAAATTAAGCACATGAAAATTCAGTGGTTCTTACCTGGGTTTGAACCCGCAATCATCGGTTAAGATGCACGCGATCTACCACTAGGCCATCTCGGTTCGAATTAAGTTAGTTTAAGTTAATAAACTTAATTTTTCCAAAGAAGCATTTTGGTGCTTATGCGTTTCTTTCCCCACGCTGCTCCAATGGTAACCACGCATGTAGCGGAATTTCATACGATACAGGTTTTCTTCAAAGTCGAAATTGACATGAATTTTACAAATTAATGATGATGATAACCCATTGGGAATGCGTGTTATCATCATAATTTATTTGATCTGGATTTGAACGTGGGATATTTAACTAAGAATCTCTGCTCCCGGAAAAAGAAAAGATCAGAATCTGAAAGAAGTGCAACAAAACTACCGCTACATATAATGTTAAGTCAAAAACAATTGCCTCACAAGCTGTTCAGAAACGTGTAAATATATTTACAACAAGAATTCAACGGTAAGCAAAGCGTAAACTAAGTCACTCGCTAATTGTTTCTTACACAGCCCTGAATAAGAAAAAACACCAACTCGGCTACTTTCTTCACTTGAAACATTTGGAAACAAAGGATAAATAAAGAAAACGAAATGTAACCGAATAGTATTCAAAACGTTGTATGAATAGACTAAGTAAAGTTCTTACTCAGAGTAGGTATATGTCACACTTGTACAAATATATCCCAAGGTAAAACACAGCAATGTGCTCTGCTGCGTCTGAGCTGATGATAGCAATAAATTAACCAAGAACGTTCCTGACGACACCCACTTGAAGCACTCAGGCACTCGAATTAATTGAGTTCACAGCGGACAACGACCGGCGCACGCGCACCTCGAACCGAGGTACTTTGGACATGTGACACGATTTAAGTATTCATTTATTTTTTTAATCTTTATACGACTTTAGGTATAATATAACATATTTTAAAGTTTATTCAAGTTTGGTGGAACAATCGGATCATTAAATATCGCCTTGCTATGATTATCACTATAGATTATTTTCTTTTCGTAACGAAAACGAATAAATGAAATCGATATTCAGATGTTTGTGTGTGGTGGTTCCTGTTATTATGGCGTAATCATATTTCTAACTAATTTAAAACAAATTAAAATTATTTTTTTGGAACTTGAAGTAACGTAAAGTGTTAAGAATTAGTATTAATTGAAAACATTACTACACTCGATGTGTGTACATTACGGGTACTATAATTATGTAAATTAAATCCACAGCAGTTGGATTAGTTTTTGGCTTCTTATCCTTTAGTTCGACAAAAAGGACATCGACTCAAAGACATTAACGAGCTATTACAAAGTATATAAAGTACAGATTAATTATCAAACAAGAAGCTGACAGAGCGCACGGAACATTATAATGAAGTAACAAAAGCGAATACATAATCGAAAGTCAAAGTGCGTTCCCGTTTCCTGTTTTGTTAATACTCAGCGTCCATCTGCCTTTTGTATTATAATCTGAGAGCAAAGAGTACTAAATGTAAAAAGCGGTTTTTAAATATTGAACTGTAGGCTATGACCTGCACTTTTCAGACAAGGATTTTTCGTTTAATTCCAGGTATCTTTTTTGTTTTGAAAACAATGGTTTCATAGTACCTTCTAAGAATACCGAGTATGAGATGAATCATAAACGCACATTTATGTTCAGCCAATATTGCCCAGTTTTGAATACACAATCATCGATAAGAAACAGCATGTTCTAAGTTCTAAATAAAGTTATTTAGTAATGTAAACTATATAGATATAATTAATAATTTACAATAAGAAAGTAAGTGAGCCATACAAACATCATGACACAATATTAAAAAAACCCACTCATACATACATAGAAAAGTCATATGAGATCTCCTAGTTATGTGCTAACATGTCCTACCAGTTGTAAAGACTGTCCTCTTAAGTCTCAATTCAACAAATATAAATAAACTTGACACGAATAACAATACCCGAAACCGCGGTACGAGGAGGGCGATGGCAGTCGTAACAGTGATTCATAACACGAATTATCTTCACAGGGACTCTTGATGACATTCATCATAACTCTGGAACAAACTATCGCCATACTCGTAACTTTATACTCGTGATGTTAAGATGCGGCGTAAATTGTGATGAGTGGGTAAATTCTTATCACTTATCGATTTTTTTCGAATTTTCGAACTATAAATGCATTTGTAATACTCTTTTTCTGTCTTATATTATCTTCAGAGAATTTTGAGTTTGAGATTCTTTTTTTATGATACGCGTTCATCTTTTATGACTGTTACAATATTGTTAGTAATTTATTCATATAAAATATTTAATTATTATATCTTATGTATTATAATATTACGTTGTGCGATGAGCAATCCTCAGATATGTACCACCGATGAATGAATTTGTCAACGAATACTAAACGTGCAGATGGAGCGCGCTGAGTATTAACAAAACAGGAAACGGGAACGCAGTAACGGACTTTGCATTGACTTTCGATTATGTATTCGCTTTTGTTTCTTTTTACAGAATACCTGTTACGAGGAGAGAATCATCAGTATATTAAAATACATTATCTAAGTTATAACTACATCGTTCTGTATCTAAATAGCTGCCTGCCCTGAATTTGTCTGGGTTGAAATAAGAATTTCATTAACTTTTCGATCGTAGCGCCAACTACCGAGTCCAATCTGAACCATCCACTTTAATACAAACAGAAAAATCTACAGAAATCTACAGCTTGGAGTTGAGTTAGATAAACGTACACAAGATTTTTATGAATATATGTATCTAATGCTTCTTGGAAGTTAAGAGCCGACAATTGTTTTTATATTATTTATTCGCCAGCTATTCTGTAAACGTTCGAATCGTTATAAATGACAGAATATTCTTGATAATATTATAAAAGCATATAAATAAATAGGCCATCTATTGATATATAACCACTTTCTAAAATAACTAGGATATAACTAGGACCCACTCGTGTCGATGGTACCACTGACGAGTGGTAGGAGCATGTACAAAACTCTACTAAAGAAACTAATATTGATAACATTTGTATCTTTATATAAAATATCTTACATCAAAAGTATGGCCAAATAGATCGGTTGCCGAATTTTATTATTTCTCGTACGAAGTCTCGTATCTAGTAGGAATATAAAAATAACTAAGTGATCTAATAACTCGTTACGTAGTAGCAAGTAGGCAAGCACCTACAAGCGTAGCTAATGATAAAGCATCCATTAAACGTGTCTGATGAAGCGGCGTGAGTCAGTCTGTTATTGTATGAAACATTACATGATGAACGCCGACTTATCAGCTCAATTGAATTGTCGTGGAGTGGTTCGCTACTAAAATTATTTTTGTGTCACAGTTTGTCATATTCCTCCTTAGTTATTTTCGATTCAATACTCAGTAACAAATAGCTCAAATATTCATTAAATCGTTTTAATGTATTCATGTTCTTCTGATTTTATATTACAAAACTGTAATACTATCAGTATCAAAGAACTTCGGATGCTATTTGTCACTAAAACAAGATAATTTTGAGTTTAAATAATAATCATGTGTTTATTATACTAACTGTAAAAAGATGTAAAATCCAATAGTTCATGATCTCTAATCTAGATGAATTATATTTCTATACGACACATACTTAAAACCGTACAGACGTTTATTGATATTTTTTTAGAGAATGATGTATATGATAATTTCGACTCGATATTACACTTTGTTCTTAGGTAGAAGACAATTAAGAAGGCAGTGAGGTCAACAGCGGCGACGCGTACCGGTCAATTCGAGCAATTGTCGACGTGGGAACTGCTGTGACTCATCCTTTAATCTTAAGTCTATTTGTAAGACTTAATATAATCAACTAAGATTAAGTTGAGTTTTATATTTTGAGTGTCATTAATATCCATACAATGGTTTCGCAAAAGTGTGTCATCAAAATGTCAAGACTATATATACATAACTTAACTAGCTTGACATAACTTTGCTCGATTAACATGACAAATTTATAGAAAAAAATTAAGCGCCAATTAACATAAAAAAGCCCAATCACATAAGAAGTTTTTACAGAAACGTCACGAAAAAGGTTGGTCTCAAATGTCAGTCATACAACGCTCTAAGAAGATTTCCCTACATGTAGAGTTAAATAAAAAACGTAACGTAAGGAAAATTAAAAAAAGCATTGTTTTAAACAGTCAAAATAAAAAAAGCAAAGGCAACCCCTGTTCAATCTCGAAGAAAGAAACCAATCACTTCTCTGACGCAATCCGAGGAGCCATCTACCAGGTATTTGCAACAAATTGGCCTTAATAAAATACTCCGCCAATTAACGAGCTCGCAGGGGAAAAATAATAAGAATCACCTTCTTAGATGGAAAGTGATCTCCCCTTAATTGCGACTTGGGGGAAATGCCTGAAAGTAAGCCAGCTTTGAACGAAGCGATTCCGCTCTTTCCATGTAATTTAAAAAATTACAATGAAAACTTTCGACTTGATTCTGTTTGTATAATTTGATCAGTTTTTATTAGCAAAGATAATGCTTGCTTAAATTTATCAAATATACCTATTTTTTCATTTTATCTTTTGATATATATTTTTCTTTTATTAACATTATATTACATACCTATATTACATATTATTTTATATTACTCGCAAGAACTATAAAATAAAATTGATAATTAAATGTTTCCATTAAAATGTTTACCTAACAATGTTTTAACAATAACTCATAGTAAAATAAACGACCGGAAACTCACTAACTCCGTAAGTCTATCAGGTCTTCAATCAACATCGTCCACAATGAGTTGGCTGACTCGGGCCAGGTTCAATATCGGGAGATTGTTATCACTCGCAACTTGGTCAGGGTACGCGACTCCTCTTGATTTATGCGTCCAGTTAATCCGACTATTTACTAGTTTTAGTGGAAGGTAAAGAGGGCCTTTTTCCGGTAGCCCTTCGGCTATAAAGAGAGTCCAAGTAACATACTTCAAGCGGGGTTAAAATATGTATTAATAATCTTGTACAATTTTAATGAGCTTATTTTTTCAAATAATTAGGAATGTATTCTTAATTATTTGAAAAAACTGGGAAAAACCTTCCCAGTCGGTATAAAAGATTCACTAAAACATATTTTTTTCTTCTATTTTAGTATATAAAACGAAATATACGCACTTTTAACTCAATCACAAATATTAAGTACGTCATAAGGCAATAATTTATCCTATTCATATTTACTAGAATACCATACGAAATTTAGGCTAAGCTTTTGAACATTACGCTTAAGCGTCGAACCAAGACCCAACTAAGGAGAGTTATCAGTCAGGGCGAGTGATGTATATCGCAGGCGTGCGGGCTGTCCGTGTGTCCAGCGGCCTCCAGCCACCGTACGCAATTATCTGTTTCACTTTCAGTAGATTAGACTTACGGGGACTCTTTTGAGATAACAAGTCTATACATTAAATGTCAGCGAATTTACTCGATGGCTTGGCTAACTTATAATATTGTAGATCCTGAGAATCTGGGATGGAGTTTTCTTCAGCAATATTCTCGCTGACCAAAAACTAAATATAGGCAGTGTTTAGTCTTCTGTGATTGATGTGCCTCGTGATGTATTCTGTGCCTCGGAATGCATATAAAGTTGGTTCTTCGTTTGGATTAAGTGTGTGAAAGAAAAGAGGGGATACTTGTGTTTATTGCGTATGAATTGCGTATGTGTGGACATACGCAATTAATTTAAAATTAATTAACTTCAATAAGTAAATATACATCAACCTATTCTTAATTGTACTTAAAGCAATGAATTGTGACTGTATAAATCTTGGTGGGTGAGGTTTTCAATTACAACAGATTTAATATTAGTGCACTCACATGTATAGTATCTAGTCACATAATATATATTTTTAATGTACTCATAATATATTAATTGCCATTGTTATAGTTAGTCTACCTTAAAATGAAAGTTTTAAGGTAGACTAACTATTATATATTATATAGTTTGTTTAATAAATATTGGGCAATATTCTTAATTATACAATAATAATTAACAAAACATAGGCTCATATTATTATCACAGGAATTGATAGAGTTACAGCGACCATAAAAGAAGAATTCCCTAACTCCAAAATTCATATGAATAAAATCGCGGGAACAGATCGCGTATCATATTTATGATAAATACGTTAACAAAAATAACGCATAAAATAGAGCGAGTACAATTTTTAAGATAGTCAATTATTATAGAAGCTCTAAAGAATAATAATATTCAAAGCAAGAGCATTAGACGACTCTAAATGAAGACATTCTAACGTGGCCATTTTACCGAGACTGCATACGAATGTGAAATAAGCGTGTTTTAGATCGCTCGCTTGAGAATTTACGGAGGAAAGAGAAGGCATGGATAAAACCTCCTAATCTTTGCTCCAAGTTTATTTTTCCCATAGAAACGTTTATTGTGAAATACAATGTAGGTATTTATTTATTTGTTTTTCTTGAGAACCACCTCAGCTACGTCGCGTTTAACGTTGCACATAATATTCTCGTCTTAATTTCTAATTGTGTTCAGCTTATTAAATTGTAAATGCAGGCACAAGAGACTTCACAAATAATAATTCCCGAGGTCGGTGGCGCATTGGTAATATGAGAAGCTGTTAATATGTACTTATAATCAGACTGGCCAACTATAAGACATAATTTTTTTTTTTAATGAAACAAAAAAGTTAATTACATAAAAGTACAGTAAATTAGATGTACGTAGATATCCGAAGGCTGGGCTAAGATTTCCACTTTTTGGCCAGAAGGCTGGAAGGAACTCCAATGTAGGTTGCAACACATGTAACAGATTTCCATTCTATACAAACGAAATTTCACACGATGCTTTCGATGCTTTTTGCAGAGCACGGGATTTTGTATCGGTTATTTTTTAATTTCATAATAATTTTTATTTAGTTTTATCTTAAGTGCTTCATTTTTTATTTACCTTTTTTACTTTTATCTGAGCTTAGCTAAAAGTTATGCATACGAGTTGTGTTAATCTTAACCGAAGAGTAGGAGTTCAATTCCGGGCAACATATAAATATGCTTTAATGTGCTTATTGTCATACTCGAGGGTAACAAAAAACCCTGTTAAATCTCTTATATTTTTCCTAAAAAATCAGACTTTGCCTGTGAAATATTTACTTACTCTTACCGTAAAATAAAATCTAATCTTATGTTTAATCTTTTACTTACACCAATTTAATTAGAGAAACAAATGAAATAATAAAACTTTGTCAGGGGCACTTAATCGTACTTTAAAGGAATCCGCAACGCACATAAAATCGTTTTGCTCACGTAGCGCCATCTGGAAGTGAGTCCACATGTCCGGTGAGCGGTCGGTATATCATCCTCCATCGCTCGACACGATATGAAAATTGCTTTACGAACGTGTTGAGTTGGAAGCACAATAGGACTCTAGTTTTATAGCTATGAATTCAACTTAAGAATCCTTTTTATAGTAAAATTTATATATAATTAGTCTATGAAGATTTCATCATTTTCTATATAGTTTACTTACATAACGACGAAGTACATAGTAATTTAGATTTTATTCTCACCTTCTCTTAAAAAATAATATCAACTTTAAAATTTATAGCTTTAATACTTTCATACGATATTTTTCTGTAATTATAGATATCAGTAATATTCTAAATATAATTAAAGTTTAACAGAAAAGATCAGTGCATCTCAAACTTTTCAGCTATAAGACGCATTCGACTCGGCTGCAATTTGATCGCGGCCGCGCGACGCGTGCTCTCTCTTGATAACTCAATATCGCACCGTTAGCCGTGACGCGTCGATAGTAGCGCGATATAAGGCACTTTGTCTTCTGGAACTGGACATTTGCTGTTAAGCACGTCGTCGCTATTTTAAAATCTTTCTAATGTCTCTATGTTAGTGCAAAATCTTGTATCAGGAGCGACTTGTATTCTCCTATAGAAAAATCGATATTTTTTTATATGTAAAAACAAAGAATCGTATTACACTATTTATATGGTTGTGTATCCGATCAGAGATCGCATTGGAAACATTATATAGAAACCAATATTTTTTTTTGTAATTCTCCGTTGCATAATGTTGCGAATTTCCATACACTATTTCAACCCTTACTATTTCTAATTCACTCCATATTCACAAAATACTACCTCCTTTTTACATATAAACAGAGGAATAATGAACAATTTCCATATTTGTAACATATCAGACGAATTTCCATACAAACTTTCATCCCCCATTAAACACTATTAGGAGACCTGTGCAAAATTGTTTCTTGTAGATGTAACGAAAACTACACTTTGTACGTCAGTCCTTTTAAATTTTTACTATGATGATAGCCAAAATTGTTACGTTTCAACTTACATCTCCATATTTGAAATTGACAAATGTTAGGATCTTATTTAATTATAATATGAAACCAGTTCGTAAAAATTATAAAGGTATTGAAATATGTGTTGAGACATAAAGTAGTTGCTCAAAATCGTATTGCAATAACTTACAAATACAATGGCTGGGAGAAATTAATTAGTGAGCCATCTGAGCGTCTGACGTGCGACGTGTACGATTAGCTGCGACTGTTAAACGTAGACCACACTACCTTCGTACCACTACTTATGTTATGAAGTTTTTCTGATTCTTACAGATAATTTACTTATATGTAAAAAAAATCTATTCTTGCCCCACGTTGGGCGCCAAATTTATAAAAATTAAAGAGTACTTTCATATAAGGCTTATCTATAAGTATTACAAATTTAAAAATCTTTACTTACACATATTAAGTACATTATGTTTATAATTAAAAGTAATTAATAATCCACTCGAACAAAACACTTCATTTGGCAGGCATATTCATCAGCAGCGGTCACCTGAAATCTCTCGGCGCCGTGATGTCGCTAGGGGTGCAATGAGAGGACGAAGGGAGATTTGAGGGGGGAGAGATTAATTACTGTTTGATCCCACAACAGGGCCCCAGGTACCTGCAGTGACACGGACATTACGCGAACGCTGTCACTCGCTGATTTAGTGCGATGCACAGCCTGCCTAGGAAATCTACGTCTGCGAACAATTGACTGGTCCAGATTGTTGCGGTTGTCCAATCTAGATTTGAATTGTGCCCGTGATTTCAGTGAATTTGTCCAGCACTTTTGGATGATATGGTAGTTACATGTGACTGTGAACATCTTTGCAATTTAGATCGATCACTATTAAATATAACCTATTAAATATAACTATTAAATAGAACCCGGATATTCAATTTCAATATACAACAATACTTCATTTTAAAATTAAATTAATCTTATATACCTGATTTATCTTTATGTAAAATATTATTTAGAAAAAGTAATTGTAAGAGAATCTAAACTTAATTTTTTCCATATCAGACGAAAAGAAATAAATGGTATTTAGGTAAAATATATACAATCATATTAACTCAATTAAATTAATTAATCTCTTAAGCTAAAAAGGATATCATTTACTTTCCAATTAGGTACAAGCTTAGTTCGTGCTTTGAACGACAACAGTAAGCAAAAGTCTCATCCATAGTCAGCTCATATAAACAGACTTATAATTACGTGAAATAATTATAATTTCTTGAAAAGAGTATGAATCGAAAAGTAAATGGAAATTAAATAAAATCAATATTTTGTAAATGTAAAGTTATGCTGTGTTTATCGGCTTATAGAAGACGTGCGTACAAAGAAGCTAGTGCTTATTAATAATATAAACAGGAGCTATATTATTATGTCTCACAGTACAATTATATTTGCTATAATACTACGCTTACCTATTAAAAAGATCCTTTAGATATTTTTGTTGAATATTGATTTCCAGCTTTTCACACCTAACCCGACCGCAACTGCCCGAGGGCAAAAAGGCAAGTGGGCGTTCGGTTCGTGTATTAATTACTGACGGGCTGTAATAGGCTAAGTAATGACCCTTGTACGTTTGACAGCCAACACAGACAGGTGCTGACGCGGTGATAAATATCGCTGGAAGTACTTGTTCATGTTTCAACATTGATCTTTGCAATTCGA
The DNA here is from genome assembly GCF_905147765.1 of Vanessa atalanta. Classification (NCBI taxonomy): domain Eukaryota; kingdom Metazoa; phylum Arthropoda; class Insecta; order Lepidoptera; family Nymphalidae; genus Vanessa; species Vanessa atalanta. Next base: position 13,292,724 of record NC_061877.1, read on the forward strand.
CTCGTATTTAATTGACAAATATCGGTTCAATATTGTCTCCCCAGCCCTACAATACATAATATCAGAGGATACTACATGATTGATTAAAATTATCCACCAAGTCGAAGAAGAGTTAAATTAATGAATCAAATCCGACCAAGAGATATATTATGTCGGATGAGAATTGCCATGGTATATTCGTATATTCGAAAAAATGCAACGGAGGATCGTTATGGAATGAGGTTCAAGCCCCGTCTCTAAGGAAAAGCTTTTATTGCAAGCAATTAAAAAAAATGGGTTGTGTTAAGAAAAATTCAAAAAAACTATTACAGATAAAAGTCCATGTCTGTCCATATAAATGAAACTTTACTCTAAATATAAAATGTAAGCCATTCTTAAGAATGGAAATTTTTCCTTATCCCAAGCAAGGCAAGGCAAATCTATTCAGATAGTAAATGTTTGTAGTCGATTTTCTTTTAAATCAAATATTTATGCATTAATTAAATCAGAAACATCAAACTGGCTGGCTAAAATTGTACAAATATAAAATTACTTATCAAACATACCAAAAAAGGCATTGATATATACCTATATGTTGCTTGAATCAATTGTAGACATAGATGACTTAAGGATTGTACGATGTAATGATAAGTTAAATTATATAAGCAAGAAGATTTAGCTGAACAGCTCATCCAGCAATCGATGTGGAGGTGTCGGCCATTAGCGAGATATGAAAGAACAGGTCAGCGTCGGCCCTAATCGACGCCGCCATCCATCACCCACGTGAATAGGTGAGTCGGTACCGACTACAACGAAGATGTACGGAACCAGTTAAATAAAACAAAAACAAAATAAGTCTAACACACTGTTGTAAGTTCTAGTATACATATAATTATTTAAAATTATATAATTGTAGATCCAATATTTCGTCATCATCATCAGAATATTATTGTATTGAAATAGATTTCATTGCATACGTAATAATGCTTCTATATTTAAATATATTTGATCAAAATGATGCATGTTTAAGGTATTTGTTTTCATACCATTTGTATTACCGTTTGACAGATACATAATATAATTATGTCATCGATTTGTACCATTTATTCATCAATGTTAATCGGAATATAATCTTGATTTATTATTTCAATAGAAAACACGACTGTAGAAACTTATTTTATTATTATTAACGTATATTTTTAAATAATAGTAAAAATAATACGTATACAGTAATAATGATTATGCTATCGGTACACGAGTGTCCTGTGCTCGCAATTTCGCCACAGACGCACGTGGCGCTTGTAATGACGCCGCCGCGGTGTCGCCCGTGATCCATCACTAACCGCTCGTATTTGCCATACCATGTTCTAATATCTGTTGGCTTGATTTCGCATCGGTACAACATCAAACATTGTGTTATTTATAGCTATTTGATGTGCTGTCAATAATTTGTAAACTAAGCCGTCATCTTTGAATAAAAAAATGTTATAAACGTTACACAATAAATCCTTATCAATACATATAATAAAATTGTAGTGATTGTTTGTAATATTAAAATAACCGCTTTTAACTAAATGCATATGTATGTATACACGGTACAAATACCAAAATAACTTGTTTTTTTAATTTTTGTCTGTCTGTCTGTTTGTTCCGGCTAATCTCTGAAAAGGCTGGACCGATTTTGAGGGGACTTTCACTGGCAGACAGCTGATGCAATAAGGGTTAACTTAGGCTATATCAATAAGTTTTTTGTTAAATGAAGTCGCGGGCACAGTTATTGTTTAAATAATATTTCATTTAGTATTAAGCTTTGCACAGAATATGATATGTGAGTTGAATTTTAGTGCCGTACTTTCAAAGGCTTCCTACAGATATATCGTCGATACAATTACATGCAATACCTCGCACGGCTTCAATAAGATTAGCGTTAGAGAGGCGCATCTGCGAAGTCTGATTGCGTGCCATAAGGTGACACCAGTTCGCTTCGCTGCCTCATCTGCCTCTAATCCATTAGCCACCTCGTTCCATATTTAATTCTAATCCCCCTTTCCCCGCACTCGGCAATTGTCCGCGCCATCCGCGCACATGTCGCTGCCCTATGAACGTATAAAATTTGATAAATTGCACCGCCAACATGCGAACTACCCTCTTAGCTTAAACGGTGCGTACCTACTCCGTGGCCGATTTTTGCTAACCTTGAAAACTAAGCCGTTTCCCTTGAAAATAAGGTTACTTTTACATCGCAACGAACAGATATAAGTTACCATAGTTAACCGAATCTCACTTCTGAAAGATCGTTTGATGCGCCATAAAATATAAAACTCTAAATGTAAAGATACTGAATTCAATGTTGCACAAACGATTCCGTAAATGTAATAGTAAGGTTTGACATGCGGCATGGCAAATGCACTTTACTGAATGCCCGTGCAGTAGCCGATTTCGAGGGACGCTGTAGGTAAGATAATGCAGATGTTCCGACGGAGGGACGCGCCCAAGGTAGCCCGGCCACCCTTCATACGAGCTCGATATTGATGACGGTAGCAATTCTGTTTAACGTTTTCAATTAATATAAATGCTCTACACTCGTGTTCATCCTACACAAATAACAATGTGGAAATTGAATTTGAAAAACGGTGAAGCATATTTCAGCAACCCTAACGAATTATCATTTTCGATAATGTAAAGAAGAGAGGAAACGAGCGCTTTCCTTTTGTTTTTACTTTCGCAAGATTAAATTATGCGAACCGCAATCCAATTTTGTTCATAAAAACTGAATTCGGAACTTCGCTCACTCGTTCACAGTTCGGAATGAATAAAAACGATCCATCAATTCCGAATCGTACGGGCGCACGGCGAAACTTTCACCGGCGAGCAAAATCGATATGAAATTAGCTAATGGAAACTTGATAGCTAACAAAAAACCGAATCCCCGCAAGCCCTCGTGAGCGCATTTCGCGACAATAAATCTCTGCATTGTCCCTTCGTCGACAGATGGCGCATTACACCACCCTCCGATACAGGTAACTTTATACTCGCAAACGTACCAATTGTCACAAAGCGCTGCGCATATTCGGATGAGTAACACGCAGTTAAAATTAAAGCGATGCAAGCGCTGGTCGGTCATCAGGTAACTGCATTAGATACGTACAATAGAATATTCAATTATGTAAATGCGAGGTGCTCGCGGGACATGTGGCCGATTGTGCGCACGCGTCGCTGCCATTTTGACTCACTGGCGCATTTACCGTGTTTTTGGATTATGCCGCCCGCTTGAATCGTAACGGTCGGATTGTGGATCACGTATTCGTTATCAAAACTTGCTTTAAGGTCTATCAGTTTACATTTATATTTTGTCTTACTATTATTTGCAAAACAATACAACAATATTAGTTTATGTTTTTTTATTTATTTATTTATTAAATTTTTATTTAAATAAATTTATTCGCACAAATAATAACTTGGAAGGCTTGAATAAGTTTATACAAATCAAAATTAATAACAATTCTTAGTAAACTACCGAAGTTCTGTCGAATGCGAGTGTTTATTTGTTATATAACACTAAAATATATAACGAAACAATTGTATACTATTTATAATTATACGTTGATTGTAATAATATCAGAAGCGATAATTTCCCATTACTTAATTTTTTTATCTATTGTTTCTAATTAACCTTAATGATTATGTTTGTTTCTTGATAGTACAATTATTAAGTACTCGATTATCGCTTGTTAACACACACCTAATGGGTGTAGCAGAGACAATAGAACGGTAAGTTGTTTGACAGCGCTATCAAATACCTTTCGACACATTCAAAGAGACAGCTATGTTTGTTGATCTGTTAAATAAAGTTATCATTAATTGAGGATAGAGCAATGTTAATATTGATTTTATATGTAATCAAATTAAAATATTTAAATTTAAGTACGAGGTAACAAAGTAGCAGTACCTACTCTTAGCTGTCCTCGTAAATGTTCCACCACTGGATACGCCTTCTTCTTAAGTTGAATGAATGAACTGAAGGTTATTCTACAACTCTGCTTTTGAGTGGATTGGTGGATGAATATATGGCAGGTTTGTGCCCCGTCTTAAGCACAACAAACGCTGGTGTGCAGGCAATCTTCTGGTGATATTCCCTTCGCCCAAAGAAATTATTTTGGTGTGTCACCGATGCTCCGACTTGACCAATATGGACGGATGACCCAAAGCGCGGCGCTTGGGTTTTTGTCTCTGTACTTTCGATTAGATAAGGCCTACTTATGCAGAAGAAAAATAAAAACGCAAATGAAAAATTAGTGGTGCCATTCTGGGTCGTACCACCACCTCATCATGTATTGTACCGCCTAGTAGCAATAATTAATATGGCTGTCTTTTGGCTAGAACTAGAGGTACGAGGGACATAACATCTTAGTTCCAATTAAGTAATGATTAATATTTCCTGCACCTCCAATTTTTATAGACGTTGGTGACCACATACCATCAAGTGGCCCATTTGCCCATCCGCCAACCTAACTACTCTATAAAAAAGCACAGATAAACAATAAAATCCTTTAGCCGAATTACTATAAGTAAACAAAGAACAAATAACATACAGCAATTATATCAACGCCATTGTAATTTTTCTCATTTTAATTAAGGTCTCGGTTAAAATCGAGCGAAATGGCCGCAGATCAAATTTCAATTTAAACTTTTCACATTAACTCTCTGTACGCTTTAAAAATACGCCTCAGGGAGCGATCGGGCAATATTCTAATGACACTTTAGCTGCCGAAGTAAACCACGGATTACGGTAAGGTATGTCGAAGTAGGAGCGTTCTTGGTTTTATAACACGACAATTACAACTTACAATATGGACTATGTAAAAATACTTATATGGGCTAACAACTTATAACATTGAGTTTCTTGTAAAATTAATTTTATACTTAACAGTTATTTCTGTATGACATTTAAAAAAAAACATAAACCGAATACTAAATAAGTATGTCAAAAAGGGCGCCTGAAGTCCACAGATGAAGATAAACAGCAGTTATTGATATTATATTGGAATTATGATCATATTCAGTTATGTGTGAAAAAATAAACATTGACTATGGTGTTACCAAGGTCAATTTTGAACGAAGGCTCATTTAGATTATATCTAATTAACCTTCTTTTGGCGCGATATAGTGAAATAAGAAAATGTTTTTTATTTAAATGTGTGTAATAGGTACAAAATACAATAAACACTACATGATGATGTTGCTCGCCTAACCGCGATTCGTGGTCAAATCGCTCCAAACAGATTAGTTCATATTATCTACATTACAATGTTTATTTTAATATTTTTTATTATTAATAATTTGCATTCAATTAAAAACTATTTTTGATAATTCTATAGCGCCTATTTGAGTAGGTACATACACCTTTTGTCTTTTTCGATTCTACGATACTACTTCAATATCATTTTATTTTTAGACATCATTTTAAATATTTTAATTCTACTTTTTGCAAACAAGTGTATAAAAAGCAGTAAATGTAAGATTTATTTTATAAATCGCTGTACACTTGATCATACCTTTACATTAAGGTTACGGCGTGTAATCATTATTACAAGCGTTGATTGTGGCCGTAATTACGCGGGGCGAGGGGTAGAGGGGGTGTAAAATTATGTTTTTACGAGCCGAGTGCTTTAGACGTTTATTGTCATTCGTTTTATAACGCGATTGTTATGAATTGACATGAAAATGGGCGTACCTATTACTGGATTAAATTTTTTATGTTCACCAAATTGTAGGTGGAATGAAATGGGACCGCGACATTCAATTCTGATTCAGTATGGATTAAGTTGTGATGTATAAATTATTGAGTTATAATTATATCAAGCTATTCTGAAGTAGGTAGGATGTTAATAGTAATTATTAATATAGTTAGGTCCAGCTTGAGCGATTTCAAAGTAAATGTCGGACTAATTATTTTATATTATATAGGTAAATTAAAAGATACGAAGCCAAATTTATAACGGTCTATGTCTGAAAGCATATAAAGTTTGAACCCAGCTGTGGCACTTATATAGGTTATTACCAATAACTTAATTTTACATACACTTTGTAAAATCTTTACGAAAACCTCGTGTAAAATAGTTTTCCGTTCTAGTTATGGCCATACATTGCAAACATCTTCTGTTATAACGCCAGATCCTTCATTAGCTCACTAACAGAGCAGTAAAACACCGGAACGTCGGTTCATGCCTCGTACGTGCTCAAAGTTCGCGACCGCAGATAATGATGCGATGTTTGCGCCAATCAGAGTTAATACGTACAAACAGATATGGCTAATTGTCTTCATAACAATTCCTCGAATCTCACCTAATAGCTGTATACTGTTGTTTGTGTAAAGGTTAACGACTATACAGGAAATTACTAATCAATACATATAAATTATGTTCGTAATATTATCATCTTATCAATACTTGTTAGTATAGTATCGCTACTTTAATTTTAAATCTATACAAATAAATGAGGACAAGTTTTTATTTTTAACGCCTAACTATATAGAAAATCTATTAAACCAATATACATAAAACGCATACCATGATGCATTGCGTTTCGGAGGTTTTTGTATATAATATTATTATATAAGGGACACGCTTTACAGTCACATCCACTTTAAGCTTAGACTTTTGACGTCACAAGCGTGAATTTCATGTTTTTTATTACTTGGAGACAGGGCTCTGTAGAAGCCCATCTGAGTAGGTACCACCCACTCATCAGATATTTTAGTGCCAATCAGTAATATAGTTGTATTCCGGTTTAAAGGATGAGTGAGCTAGAGTAACTATAGGAGCAGGGCATCTTGGTTTTCAAGGTGCTTTGTGCATCCTTACACCACGTAAGGATCGGTTTATATTTCTAACATCACCAAAGTCTTATAGACTTTATACTATAGGCGGTGGAGACAACTTACGGCTAGGCCCATTTGACCGTCCGCCGAGCTATATTACAAAAATAATCTTTTAATTTAAAATTAAATAGGCTATTTCTTTCCTACATATTGTGTACAGCTTTTTTATAAGACTAACTCATAACAAAATACAATCGTAAAATATTGAATCGAAATTTACTTTAATAATTATAGTAGATGAATATTGCTGACCTCGAATCGATTATCAAATTATATTAAAAGTATGATAAAATTCTTATAAAAAGGACAAAAACATAAAGGTATTTTACTAAATGTGTGATATATTTTGTTATAATCAAAATCAACAGATAGCTTAATGATTTTCTAATTCTTTAAACAATTATAGTTTGACTATACAAACAAATTATTTTGCGTGATCAGTAACCGTAATTTTCGTCGCTTAGTGTACGTACTGGCTATTGAAAACGTCGATGACCGCGGTATAAATGCGAGCGAGGCGCTGGCTCGGATCGAGGGCTCTACGGCACTAAACAGACCTAACCTGTTTAACCGCGGGCCTGCGATACGGTAGAGACGATTTTGTAAATATATTTACAAAGTCGTCTATCAGCCTAACCTGAAAGACTACCTGGCATGACAGTGCGTATTATAGTACATAATTGTGTACGCTTTATCTACAGGAAAAAAATCTATTCTCTTACTTTTATAATTTAATTGAACAGCATTCGGACACGAACGGAGAGAAATGGTTTTACGTGCTGAACGCCAATGTAAAATCGATAACTCTTCCTGCCCCGGATTCTGCGCCTGATCTTATCCGACCGTGTTCGATTGTCATACTATTAGAGTTTGAGGATAAATACTTTGCATATGTTTATTAATACACGCGTGTACTAAAATAATATTCTATATTTTGCGAGTGTCTTAAACATTGCCTCGTAGCCAACATTCGTTAGGAGGAGTATTTATTTAAGATAATATTTGTATATATTACTGTAAACAATAAAAGAACAGTCTTGGCTGCATCCCTTCGTGACAATTTGCCATATTATTACTATAATAACGTGTAAAGCTTATTGTACCTAGCTTATGAGACAGTAATTACAACAAATTGAACTTTAACAAACAGAACATAAGTAAAAGCAACGAACTACTAGCGTTTTAAGTTATTAACTTACTATAAAAGTACCTATAACAAGATAAGAACAGTAAGAAGAGAAAAATTTAGATCGAGAAAGTAATAACTCTATGATAGCATCTTTCGTCCTGAAATAATAAAACGTTTAGCACTAAAACGATCTGAAATCAAAATCAACGTCCAGTCATCACACGACCGAATCCCAGCGAGTTCGCAAGCGCACCTTGTCAGCTTACAAATTGACGTGGATTGTTGTCAGATCTTTGTCATCGCACCATTCTGCACGCGTGTGTCAGCGTCGATGCAGAAAAAGGTATTTCTAGATGTGACCTCATGCAGTAATATCAAATTATTATATAGAGGCACTTCCATAATTTCAATGACAACATTAGCATGACATACAAGATAATATTAATATTTAATATATTACGTTTGTGAACACCACATACTTTGTATTGCTATATTCCACTTGAGGGGTGAGTGAACCTGGGAATTACAATCACAGAGGATTTTAGTGCCCTTGGTTTATACTTCTTACACTGCAAATATATAAGATCGAAGGTAATCAGTTGACATTTGATAGCTAATGCATGTTGGTCTTTATAAAATGATAAAAATAATATGGATTAAAATTATATTGCCATTACCTCGCTGGTCAGCAGCTAGCCATAACAGCTAGCCAGGTATAGACCTGTTGATCCTGAGGTCAAAGATTCGAACCCCAAGTTGAATCAATAAAAATATTGGTGGTTTCTGTCGAAAAAATCTCAGTCGCAGATCGAAACTAGAGAATAAGGACTTCCGTGTCTCGTTAAAATATTGGTCCTGCATTTGCCGGTCGTGTTGAATTTTTCCTCAAATTAAAGTCAAAAATTATTATTGGTATTCCAGTGCCATATTTCCATGGCTAAAATTTTACCACACAAAGCGACCCGCAGGTCGATGGCCCCTCAACGCGAACCTAATCTCTAATTATCGTTCTATTATTCAATAAATCCGGTATTGGACCTTCAATAAATTTACGTAACTATTCTGTTTAAAACAATTCAATTTTAATGATTCCAAATTTAAAGGTTGAGCAATCAAAATAATTATGGGCTAGTTGAAATACACGATGTGGTCACCGATTACATCACCATCAGGTATAGATCTGTTCGCTCACGTAGGTGCGACCCTCCACGTCAACATTAACAGCCTGGAAATTTCCTACAGCTCTTCTAAGGGAGGCCTTATCGCTCTTTGAGGAGAAGATTTGGAGTATATTCCACGATGCTGCTCCAATGCGGGTTGGTGTATACACATGTGGCAGAATTTCGTTGACATTAGACACATGCAGGTTTCCTCACGATGTTTTCCTTCACCGCCGAGCACGAGATGAATTATAAACACAAATTAAGCATATGAAAATTCAGTGGTGCTTGCCTGGATTTGAACCCGTAATCATCAGTTAAGTTGTACACGTTTTAACTACTGTGCCATCTCAGACCCTCCACGTCGATTTGTGACAAATATAATCTTTCTTTACACACTAAGTTAACTGGAAATCACTGTCACTCACAAGTGACTTCTTTTTACAAAAACTCGTCCCGAACGGTTAAAATTGGGTATAAGCAAAAATATCTCATCAAACAATCTCCGTAAAATAAAATTATGATCGAACTCCTTAACTTTTATTAGTTAATGAGTGACCTATAAATTTCAATGGAATTATCGTTTATTTTACAATTTTAAAGATATTAACATCAGCTAGTGACTTGTATATATTTTATATACGAGTACATACGTGTCGCATGTACAAGTATTCTCTTAAACGACCGGACAGATCCGAGACGATACATGAGCAATAATCCGTTTACTTTTATCTCAACCCCTTGTTCAACTGACCACAACATAAATGCTACTATCTCCGTCCGTATCACAACGGAATAGAATTCAATTTAACCCAAGTCGACTGAAGAAAATTGTTGTCGGTCGTGTCCATCAAAGATGTTATTACCTGAAGGATATAAAGATGGCGGCTGGTAAAGGACAGCCCGGGGCAAATGAAATGCAAATATCTGTCGCAAGAGGGATGCGCTGTTTGAGTGGATAATTTCTTATTACAGTATCTTCTTGAGCTTGTTAATCCTCTTTGATGCTCGCAAATACGTGTTGTTGGCGGTCGGGATTAAATCTAAATGGATTATTTTGTATCATTTATGAAATTATACTACTTGGCATTCCATTATTACGTATAATAAAACTGTTTAAATCGTATATATTTATTTTCACTATACCTATCTAATATTCTAAAGTTGAAGAGTTAGTTGTAGGTGGAATAAATCGCTGGCAGAATTTGTAATATTGTAGAGCTAAAAAGAGTATTCTACCTTCAGTATTTACACTTTTATTTTCAAAGATCGCGAACGAAATCGTAACCAAAGCTTATTTATAAAATAAATATAATAAAGGGTCTCTACATGTAGAGAGCGATACGAAAGCTCAAAATTTGCATTATCTTAGCGTCGAAACCATGTTATACGAGTACGTCGTACGGTCTGGAACCGCTGACTCCGTGTCCATTTACGAGCGGGCACGTAAAAAGCGCCGACTGTTTGTTTATGCGCGCACGATTGAAACGTATGAAACGACCTGCCTTTATAGCACCTACTTTTCTTTAAGCGTTTATTTAGACTTAAGGCGGGACTGGAAATATATCGAGCAGTCAGTAAAACTTTATATTGATTTGTTTCAATTTTAAAATATTAATTTATTATTTTTGTTGAAATTCTATCACAGATTTAGTAAGAAATGCCTAAAACAACGGGCACAATGAACTTATTAATTTTTTAAGTATATTTAAATATTTTAAGTACATATAAGATTTAGTGGGCTTGAACTGATAATTTTATCCACCTTATATAGAGTTGTTTGTTTTACAATCACAAGAACAGCCTTGTGGCCATTGCAAAAAATAATCATATAATAATTGAAAAAACGTACCTATGATATTAAGTTTTGATAAAAATAAATAAAAATCCTACTGAGGTACTTTTAGAGGATCTACTCACTTTGATGTGTTAGTTTCTGAGCCAGTGGTAGATTTGAGCTTCTGAGCCTGTGTCAATTAACAGGGAATTGGTTTTATGTTGAACAAAGTAAAGTTTAGCGCAAACACGCCGGCAACTTTATTTACACTTTACAATAAATGCAAAAAGAGTAAAGTGTCCTCTTTTAAAAGAATACAATTGTGTTACAAAATAAAAACTAACAGTTTGTCGACTACACAAATATCAGAGGTAAATAGCGTAAAAGTTATCTTTTATGTAATTTTGTTAGATAAATGTATCAAACTTTTAACTCGTATGAAAATAAATGAAGTTAGGACTCGTGAACCTAAACCGATTTCTGATTCAAGACCGGGCAAGTACTGAACCAGACATAATACACACTTTTCACAAATCTTTTCACTACTTGAAACCCTTAGCCCAAAGTATAGCAGTTAACCATTTACAGTAGTTTTACTTTACTTTTTATTTCACTTTAGAGGCTAATATTGTTGCTCAATTGACTGTGTATATAAAAATATGACTACCAATTTAATTTACCCCAGTTTTAAGTTAGAACAGATACACGTATAAGACATGTTTGCATTTATTCGTTTGTTTCAGAACGTTTCGTAACAAGAGTCTCAGTATATTTGTTTAATTGCGCTGTTCCGTAGATAGCGCTTGTTCAGAGTTTTCAGGCGACGCACTTACGACCGCAGGACTTCCAAATGACTCTATGTAGTATTTCGATATATTCAATTCGACTCGAGTTCACCACAATATTGTCTTTACATTTAATAAGAAATATAAAATGAATATAAGTTGTTTGCTGATAAAATTTAATATAAAAACCGCATACGTAACAGCGTAGCTGAATAAATGTAGGCCAGCAGATTTTTACTTTCTGTTTTTATTTTCTTTTTTTTTTATTGAATGAAAATAAAAGAATAATAAATGTAAAAGAGTAGTAAAAAAGGAACCATACCAACAGGTTCCTCTCTGCCTCAGCCCACTTTCAGGCTCTGTTAATGTTTTTTTTAAATATCAAGAGACGACACTTTCTGCAAAATATTACATCCATGACATACGTAATAGTTATCCGTTCAAAACGTATACAGGTTAATTCCAACAAAGGTTATCTTTCTACTTCCCCCCTTTTGAAATTTCCAAAAATCCTTAGTTTCGTTTCAAGTCAAATAAACCTATCCTATCAATCAGTGATATGTCGCACATATAGATATATAGGTAGGCAGGCAGTTTTGTAATTATTTTGACAAGTTTCTTCTGGAAATAAAGAACGCGCGATCATTTGTACAGGAATTTAATTGCAATACAACGTACAATGAGAAAACAAGTCTTTGTTGGTTTATATTTATTTCTTTTTATTTAAATCATAAATATAACATTTTCAATTAGCATAATTATAAAAAAAATAATTATGAATTAGTTTTTTCATTAAAACTTGTAATAATAATGATATTACAAAAACAAACTACTTATCTATCTACACTTTTAATATCATTCATATTTTATAACGAGAATTGAAAAATTAGGTTAGGTTATTGAAAAATATTCGGTTCGATAAATTATTTAACCATTTGTTCTCAGTATTTATTAAGATTAGGCATTTTTTGGTAATCCTTACACATGGCTTCATAGATCAGGATTAACAAGAAAGATAGTGTCCCGTTGACAGCAGTAACTATTATTCTAATACAACTATAGAAAAAGTTCTAGCGAAAATTATATAATGAAGCAGGACCATTAATTAACAGTCTGGCCGACTGAGTCCGTCGCGATGTTGGCTTGATTTATTGTAATAAGCTACACATTCGAACTATACACCGAACATGCGTTAGAGCTGCCTTTGATCATTTACATGCGTGATAATATATATGAATATTTTATTATACATTCAAAAAAGTTTTTTAATATTGTTTTGGATATATATATTTTTTAATTTAATTTAAATTTGCTCTTAAGAACTAACTGTATAGGTGTCTTAGGCTTAGCTCATTGTAGCAGTCTATGCTTATCGTGGTTACCTGTACTTGGTTACCATGGCAGATATAAGATCTTTGTTGCTCTTTTGTACAATTGTGTATTAAAATAAATTAATACGTAACTACATTATTTCTTACAGACTTTACAAACTTATCAGATCTGCAGGAAAAATATTGCAATGATATTTGCAATTTTTTATAAAATAATTATCACAATCTAACAAGTTTAAATGCAAGAATTTCAAACAATCTTCATATTTTTTCTATTCCTTATGGATTTCTTGTTCTATTAACTTTTCGTAAATTCATCTTTTATTTCTATATATATAGAATGTAATTCATGTCTAAATATGTTAGTCTCTTCTCGTGCACATGGGTGAATGTGGCTAATTATCCCGTATCGAATGTGTCCGCAGCGATACCGCGCTAAGACAGCGCAAATACAACTCCGTAGCAGCCGCGTTTCGAGCTACGAAACGAGGACTCGACACAGATAATAAATATTCGTAACAATTAAAATATATTTAAAATATATATATATTAGTTCAGAGTACTTTATGCTCAAATTTACAATTATTAATAAAATGTGAAAATGCCTGTGATTGGGAATTTGTTGATGAACGACTAAGCGGCAATTTCGTTTGTTTTATTTCTACAGTAGTATCACACACTTGATATATTTTTTATTTTCTACCTACACATATGAAATTTTAATTTAACATTAAGATAATTAAATATATATACAAATATGTATTAAAAATAGCCACTGTATAAATCATGACCGCGTGGAATGATGAGAAGAATGCTAGTAGTATTTCCCCTCTGGTCACCAGGGAAGCCGATAAGGCGAGGTGCTATACTTTTAATGAATCTTTAAGCACTACTACTCTAAGGTCAAAGTCTTTCAATAGCAAATTATTTAAATTTCAAGATTCAAACCTGGTCATACAAAATGGATTTTAGAAAATTATATTCTTTTGAACTATAAATGAATCTTGTACGTTATAAGTATTAATGATAACATAATATAGAATATGACAATATGTCTTAGTCAAGTGTATATATAGTACACATGTGTGATGCCGCATCCAGAGTACATTCACATTCGCGCATCGCACGCAAACTCAGCGCACATAAATAACGTATGGGCTGATCGGATCGCGTTGATTTGTTGCTCTATTTACTTATTTACTTAACCCACTGCGATACTGCCTCGCTGCGATATCCACCGGTCACGTTTACTATCCATTACTCGTTACAATATTACTTAATCTGATATACTGTCTAAACGAGAGGCAAAGAAACTCAAACGGTTATGAATCTTCAGAAGTTTAGCGAAAAAAAATTAGTTGCCGTGACGAAACTTACAAAATTGTTTATAAGTACTGAAGTGGAAGAGACGCTTTACTTGCAATTTGACCTACGGTTTAAATCAAAAGACAAATAAATATTCAAGATATAAAAAACAGGCTCTAAATGCGCTGGGCTAAGACAATCTCTTCGAGATATTGTATAAAACAACATGTAAACAATTTTCCTTGCCGCGAACACGAGATGAATTAAGTATAATTTAAAACTGCGCATAGCAATGAAGTTGAATTTCACGGTTTTCATTTAAGTCACGTGTGCTTTATACGTTTTATTACAAACTAACGAACCTTATAATTATACGGTGACATATATATTTTTAGTTCCTGGATATCCTGATTGAGTGTATACTTAAATAATGAGTAATGTTTGTAACGTCATTTTAAACTAATATTAATCACTGATAATTTTTATAAAAATGTTCTGATAATTATCAAAAGTAATAATAGAACGCCTTGCGCTAATAATATAAGCCAGCCCTTACCGTTTTCATTGATGTCTCATCACCGTTACTTTAGACGTGAGGAGAAGAGTGGCCAACGTGCAATAGTGTTTTAAAATGTATGTGACGGAGACCAAATCAAGAACCTTAAATAATGAATAAATTGAATTTTGACAAAAACAAATGTTACTTAATGGTACTTAATAAAGTAACATGCGAACTATAAAAAATGTAAATATTAATTAATTATTTAACAAAATGTTATGCAAATTTGTAATTTAAGTCCGTTATTTGTTTATTGGCTAGTTTATAAGGTTATCATTTTGTAACAATTTATTGAGGTGCCTGTCGTTAATTCTCAGGAGATGTAGAAGTCTGGAAGTGTTTACACTCACTACAGGATCCTACAGTATACTCTATCCGGTAGTCTCGTATTTGCCATCAGTTTGGATTGTTATTTTAGATACAATAATGTTAAACGAGTTCATTTACATTACACCCAAAATGTTCCAAAAAATCTGCAGGAAATAAGAAGATACATACACCCAAAAAATATATAAAATATCTTAATTATATAATAAAAAAACATAAGTAATTTAAGCATTAAATCTTTGTAATAATAATAACAATATTTTAACAGACAAATGCTAAACCAGTGATAGCAATAAATTCAATACAGATAGCTTTTTATGACCGCTACGTCCATTAACTTTGTTTAGAAATTCTAGAATAGTCTCCCACAAAATGAACCCTATTCGAAATAAGACCTCAACCCATTAAATTAATACGTAAGAGGTATTAGAGGTCACATTATATCGCCCTATCTGTCTTATCGCTAATAAATCACAATCATAAATCCTCTATTTATAATATAATAAAATTTACAAGCGCCATATTCCTTAGCCTATAACGGTTTCTTATTAACAATTCCCTAACTATGCACGTCTTAACCTTATGTTTTTTCGACTGTCATAAGTAACTCGACATGTTTGAGGGTAAAGTCGTCTCTATATTGCAAGATTTAAGGATCACATTTGTGTATATTTTTACGTGGATAAAAGTAAATAGTAATCCCCAATAACCATCGGCATAAATAGTATTAACAACAATTGATTTACATACAAATTGCTCTACACAACATTGCTGACGGAACGGCGCGTGACGCGTGCCGTCAGTATGTGGAGCTTCGAAACGAGCGAAGATTAATTGACTTGTTGTCACGGAAGTTATCTTAAGAGATATATGACTGCTATCGCCATTCGATAATCGTTCTTTTTTATTAATTATTATACGCATTATTTTACGTACGGAGACACGTCGTGGTCACACTAAATGTTGTCTATCACAATCACTTTCTTATCATTCACTGCGCTTTATCCTAAAAGTATAATGATTTCAAGCGTCTCTACTCAAAAGACAAATTAGATGGTACTCGGACTACCCGCGCCACTTTAGAAACTAAAAAATATACGGCGTGTCTAATCCCAAAATCAAAAATTATACATGGATTTGTCTCTTCGATTAGGTCGATTTAAGTTGACAGTGACTTTCGGTTAAATAAAGAAAATACCTCCTGCAAAAGTTCTCTAAATTTCAAACTTCTACCTCTTGTAGTTTGAGCATCAAGATAAGGAACATCGTCGTATCGTAAATAATAAAATGATATTTATCTTAGAAGCATCCAGAATTATATAAGTGTTATCACAAATGTAATAGAGTGCAGTTTTATAGTCATTTTTTGGTTATCGAATATTCTATAATGTAAATTATTTTGTGAGTGTTTAGATTATTATTCGTATCACTGCTTCTGTGGCCCGATTACAAAAGGCGCAGTCACATCTCCGCCGCGGGGGTGTCTCTGTTACTCATACTCGTGCATCGTGTTAGGATAAGAGCACCTGATTGCGTCTGATTGAGTCGCGATTTTATTGAGAATAGTGAAGTAAATTACCTTCATCGGATTTCTAGATCGTTGAACGCGATCTCAATTCGCTTTCTTATAAGATGTCTGTCAAATATGACACCCTCCTTCTCTACGTATTAGATTGGAGATATTCTTTTAAATTTCAAACATATTTGTTCTTATTGGAGAGAAGTTTATTCGTAGGATATATTCAGATATTTTCCAGGGTGAAAAATGTAAATAACTCATATCATGATCTTCATATGACTTGATCTAACTAACTACTTCTAAATGACGGATTTTTATGTCGGTTATTTTCAATAGAGTCTACAATCTAAACCAATTATAACCTTACATTCGAATTAAGAGTCTCCTTTTTTACATTTTACATTACATTAACAGCCTGTAAATTTCACACTGCTTGGCTAAGGCCACCTGTCCCTTTGAGGAGAAGGTTTGGAGTAACATATTCCACCACGCTGCTCCAGTGCGGGTTGGTGGATAACATGTGGCAGAATTTCTAAGTCTTCTTAAATAAAGTATATTTTGATGTTATATTTATTTTAATACCAAGAGTCAATGAAATTATTATTATTTCAGTTTGAGCAACATATTTTACTTTCATTTTGTTCTGGTCAACGAGGAAATAAAGTTTTTTACAAAAATTAAAATGAAATATAAATTTGCATTTTGTGCATTAAGCCCAGTGTTTGAGTGTCGATTGTCGATTTGCATATCGAGGTATGTCACTGGAAATACTTCCAAACAATCTGTTATTTTATTTTATGGTATTATTTTGTTAAAACTGCCCGTACAAAATATACAAACATAATTTAGGAAATCTAAAACAAATACAAATTAGATCTCTTTATTTTACTAAGTGTGTCTTACATCGCGGTTATACGTATAAGAAACGTAGGTATAATCAATAAAAGCGTACAAACACAGAGTTTATTCCACTACGCTAGAATTGGTATTTGGACGGTAAAACTGTAACCGACATACGCATCATTCTTCGATATTTTCTTGGGGAAATATAAATAATACTTAATTAAATAAATCGTTTATGACAAGCACTGCTGCACAACAGAAAAAACATGAATATCATATCATATCTTACTAATTCAATTGAAGTTTTTTTTCTCGAACAGATACAAAATATAAAACGTTTTTATTAATCGTGCATGTAATTATTATAATGAAAAATTTAATAACATTGATCTGTT
The DNA here is from genome assembly GCF_905147765.1 of Vanessa atalanta. Classification (NCBI taxonomy): domain Eukaryota; kingdom Metazoa; phylum Arthropoda; class Insecta; order Lepidoptera; family Nymphalidae; genus Vanessa; species Vanessa atalanta. Next base: position 13,310,713 of record NC_061877.1, read on the forward strand.
TGAAGTAGATAATGCTAATAAATTGAAAATAAAGATATTGCAATTGCTTAATGATAATAATAATAATTTATAATTTAATAATATATATAAATTTTCTTTTTTTCCGTTATTATTTAAAATTACTGCCTCTATTTGTTTAATAATTTAATTTATAATTTTGTATCTTACATAACTGATTTAATGTTTATAATTATTCTTGATAATTGCTTATTGATTTCATAATTTATCTAATAGACAAGCTCAGATTATTTTAATTTTGTTAATTATATAAATTATCCTTTAAATTAAAATAAAATTGTAATTATGTAATATCCTCCTTTTTTTCTTGTTGCTCTAATAATGTATATTATTTATGAGTGGAAACTTGATTGGCTTGTGATTTAATTTGTATTTGTTAATATTAAGACTTATTGTACTGTTTGTTTCCCAAATAAAATAAAATAAAAAAAATAAAACATTAATAAACGAGTCATTCAGTTAATGTTAACTAACATAAGTGTTGAGTCGTTTAAACAAACTATATCTCGCATGTCATATATTATCGAATAAAATAGAAAACCGTAGTACCTATATGTCATTTAACTTTTAAATTATATCAGGGACCGTTAATCAACTAATCAAATAAGGAAATAAAAGTATAGTTTTAGTCGCTTTTATTATATCTCTGTTTGTTTGTTGAAGCCATAGCGAGTAATGTCGTAATAAATATTTGGCCGCGAGCAGCGACCGGCGACTGCTCTCTATGCAAATAGAATGGTCCTTATCTACTTCTGTACCAATAGGTACCACCAGCGCATTCGACCTTTCATTCAGTACTAGTTGAATAAACATTTTCTTTTTACAAGTTTTATATAGTGAAGCAATGTTATGTACGTTTATTTAAGTTATGTGCACTTGACATGAAACAATATAGTAAGGAAACGACATGAAACAACATAATAAGGAAATTACGTCATTATGATTTCTAGCAATTGAATTCTAAGGAGCGCCGGTAAATATTAGCGCCGTACAGGGTTCAATTCTTAGTCAATTTCTCTTCCTCATTTATAAAAATGAATTGTGTTATTTCGTTAATAACAGGCAAGATATCTTATTGTACGCTGTCGACACTTCAATTTAAAAAAAAAAAAAACTTTTTGAAATAATGAAAGTAGTACTATTAGCTTAGTGTATACCTACTATTAAAATGGAAGGTATTAGAAATTATATACAAAACAGCAGTATAAACTTACTATCTCTGTTATCTAGTCGGGATAGAAATGAAGCAATCGTGATTCCGGTCAACTTTGCCTAAGACTTACAAACTATGGATATGGAAGGTATTTTCGTTAATTATATTGCTAATTAAAATAAGTTATTTGCATTTTTCAAAATTAAATTGAAAAATTGAATGTCATAGCAATAAGCTCTGTGAAAATGCCTAACACTTCTTGCGCCTGAACTCGTTTCGGTTGGTCTCTGTAAGCGCGCACACTAACTGTACGCGCCTACACTTGTCCTCTATCATATCTCACAACACTAACCCTAACTATTTGACACTTAGCTGCCTTAACTGTAAATACTTCCTTAACCAAAATCAATTAGGAGATTATTATTAACAAGAGCTGAAATAACAATTTCTTTATTGAAATTAGCATTGCAGGTTTTTTTTTTTTTTTAATAAATAATCATTTTTTTGCTAACTGTACTATTCGTCCTTCGCGAGTTAGATTTTTTCTTACATACAATACAAGGCCCGGACAACGTATGTTAATAGGCGGGGACAATAAAAAGATACGATAAGGCATCCATGTTTTCTTATTAAGACAATGGGCATCGGGTTAAATGGGATTATCAAGTGGTTTCTCCTACAAGCGCTCGTATCGCATCTTAATATGAAAAACGGTTATATAAAGCTCAATTGTTATGGTCATTTCATAATAAACAAAATTCTATCTGCATACACACTGATATAAATAATTCTGCGTCTATTTGTTCAACTGAAACCATATATTTCGGAACGAATAATATAATAATAGTTTAACTTTGTCGTATTAAATAGTGTATCTTTTGTTTAACTAAGGATATTACAGTTTTATTTTACAACGCATGGTTTCTATCTGATCGTGACTTCGATCTTTTCTTTACGTTCAAATGCAAGTGTCTTATTTCAACGAAATTCTGCCACATGTGTATTCCATTAACTCGCATTAGAGCAGCGTGGTGGAATATATTCCAAAGTCCAAACCTTCTCCTCAAAGGGAGAGGAGGCCTTAGCCCAGCAGTGGGAAATTTATAGGCTGCTAATGTAAAAAAAATTATGTTCAATATATGTATTTCATATAATCATAAAATATCAACATAATCGATTATGACAGGTAGGTAGTTATTATAAAGGTATTAATTAAATTTTGAAATACTTGAAATAATTTTTGATACTTAAAAATACTGGCGTTTGGATATAGAATTCTGATTAACTATCGGTATTCGTATTGAATAAAAAATGTCACAACATTAAGTTAAAGAAAGCACAACTCCTTGTACCGCTATTATTCTTTTACGCATAGCAAAGGTAACGTGTAGGAACGAAAACGCAGTCGACGTAAGAGTCCATTAATCGTTGGAGGCGAGGCGATAAATTAGCGTGAACATAAATCGCGTGGTTCTAGCGGCTCGCTGTCCGCCCACAGACGGGCGCGTCCGCAGCAAGTCGCGCGCTGTCGCGACCGCTGAAATAGACTCAGAGCAGCTTTGGTTTGCTACTTTCATTTTCATAACATCTTGCAATTTTTTAAATTTAAGTTTTTATTTATTTTTACTTTAAAATAGTGCCAATCAGATTTATGTCATTGCAAAATATAAATTACACTTATAATACAATTTAATCTGTCTTTTTCGAATTACAAGCCAATTTCGTTAATTGAGGTATTGGCACCTTTAACGTCACGACTTATTCGAAAACAAACAATACAATGTCAGAGACACGGAACAAGCCGTCACCTCTACTTCCTACCTCGGGGTATTGCTTGACCTTAAAAAGACGATTAACACAGTGTTCAAATTTTCACTATTAGGGAAAATAGAATTGGTATTCGAAAAAAGCGACTTGCTTGGCTTAGAAATTACCAACTCAGGCTTATAAAGCCTTATACCAGCATGGAGAGGTATAGATACCTCGCACGTAATGCAAAAGAATTATATAAAATAGTTACACACAAAGAAGAGTCAACAAAGCCCTAAAGATATTAGTTAAAGAACCAATGTGCAATCAGTGTAAAGACTCCAGGTAGCAACTAATTCCAAAACATTCGCTACCAAACAAAGCCCCCGAATCAAAGAGCGCTGTTTAAACAGTACCTCCATCAATTTGACTAATTGAACTCACCCAACTTCAGGGCAGCTTCAAGAAAGTGCCCGACTCGGTCTGACCGCATAAAGCTAAGAATAAATTGAACAACTTCCAAGCACTCAAATGTGGGATGGTCGTTGTAAACAATTAAAGGTTTAGAATGATTACTTTGTAAGAGAATTTTGGCTTTTACGACTAGTCTTGATAGTTATTAGATATGGATTATGAAAAATATTCTGGACAAAACAGGTAACTCAGAAACTCATATACATGACATACTAGACATACAGACAGTAATAACTTAGTAATTGATCTACACAAGGCACAGAAGAGAAAATGAATGTTTACATTACATTATCAACATCAGAAAGTATTTATTTTTCAAATTAAACTTGTTAATTAGTACATTTTATCTGTCTACGTATTTACGTCTTTACGTTTTTTAATATTAACTTGCATTTATAATTCTTAAAACATGATGCATAAATAGTATAATGAAGTGCAGAGTGGACGTCGGTGTAGTTTAGATTGGCATCAGTTAATACATATGAATGAGGAAACTTTGATTGCAAACCACAGTATGTATGAATCATGAAGGTGGTCCAACCAACGCGCATAGTCTAATTAGACTGGACTTTATTTTCCATAATAAATATCGTGTAAATTAATCACCGTTATTAGATTTTTTGCGATGAGATCGACTCTTTGTTAAAACATTTCCGAATTATGACTGAACCGAACTTTCATATGCTCTAATTTTTATATTCACCTCCTATTCTACGGTGAAGAAGTACCTATATTACGAATAACTCCTGTCGCATATTAGAACAGCGTACTGGAAGTGAACAACGTGAATATTCCAAACTTAGTTTACAAGGTTTGGAATATTCACGTAAATAGACCTAAAGAAAACCTTTTCTTCAACAACGAGATTAATTGTAAGCAAATAATCACATGAAAACTTAGTAATTTATTTTATCATCCTTGATTCCTATATATTCGGTTAACATTAACATGTTCTAACCACTGCGCTATCTCAGCTCTAATTTAATGTGTTTATAAAAAATGTAATAAAAGCATCGTACAACATGTGAGGTACTTTCACACGCTTGGAAGCAATCAGGACAAGTCGTGAAGCGAGGCGCGGTTTCATCCCCCACCGCTCACAACTGGAGAAACTTTTTAATTCGCCCCGTGTGCCGCGCTACGGGACACATAGTCCAAGAGTCATAAATAAATCATTTTAAAATAAATTACACCTACCACGATTTTATGTTTTTCAATAGATTCCATATACATGTATACTTTACCATGTATATCAAAGTGACATTATATTAAATAAGCATTCTTATAGAATTAGACAGAGAAGGAGGAGGAGGAGAGATTCCTTCCAAGATATCGTAAATAAAAGTAATATTCAGATAAATCCAGTGGTACTTTAATGTTAGACGATAGTAACAGGAACAATAGCTAAAACGAATTATAATAATTATTGATACAGATTTATTTTAAAATTGAGACCGAGCATTATTGATATTTACTTAATTGTTTTGGCTGGTCACATTGCTGATCTCATTAGTCTATTGAGAGGAGAGTTCTGGCCTAAGTTAGACTTTGAAATACATAGATAACTAATATCGAATATACAATAAATTCCATAAAGTCATCCATAGTAGTGGTTTTTAGTATGAAGCGATTTGGATTTATCTCATGCATTCTATAACTCCATGCATGTTCGCTAAAGAATTGATTAATATTTCATATATTCGTTATTATCCACGAAGTAAGATAACTATTAATTATATATATAAGCAAGATAAACTCTCTTTCGTTCACATTCTACCTATTCAAAGGTTCTACTATGTAAATCTGTTGCAATTCGAAAAACTTTACATTATACATTACACAAAGGCAGCTCGTCTGGATAGGATCACCACTCACATAATCTACCACCAAACAGCAGTACTTGTCTCGCCACAATGTATATAACATCTTTATTCCCAAGTTTTTTGACATATTGGCTATGTAAGGAGTTAATATTTCTATATGCCAATGTCTATGGGCGGTAATACCTACCTACCATTAGGTGGCCCGTGTACCAGTCAGTCCACCTATTTTAAATAATAAAATATTGGACATACAAATAATGTTAATTCTCTAACCTCCTAGACTAGTTGCTGACCGGGCCTCCGAGGGGGGATATGAGCAATACAATCGTTTTTAATCCAGCCGGCGCATTAGCGACGACAACTTCACACTCTACACTCTCGTGAGGATTTATTGCGTCACCGCTGGACGGTTACGCTCCGAGATTGATTATGGTATAAATGTTATCAAACAGGAAGTCATTTTTTATATCTAATAATTGTCATAGTATTTACCTATAGGTACCTAAAAGAATATATAACGCTCGATATAAATAGAGCTAAATTTAATACTTTCAACATTTTTCCTAAACATAAAAGTTGTCAATCAAACATTGACTAAATACAAAATATGACGAAAATCCTATACTATTTTTTAAATTTTGTCGTATCCAGTACAAGTGCATTACTCAAATTTGGAGGAAAACAAGAAGTACAACCCTATTGCTCGAGTGTGTACGCATAAAGTTCACTCTAGTAACTTGATGGGACAGCTCAGGCGCAGGATCAACGGCATTAAGTGTCTACCTTCACCTTCACCTGCAACAAAAAAGTAACCCACTAACCAACGAGACAGTCAACATAATTACTCAAATTACTTTAATAGGTAAAAGATATCTATATGCCACAGAACATTAATAAAATGGTATTCAAATATGTTTCGCTGATAACTTAAATTATATTAAATATACATAATACATAAATTAATACGACACCTGTTAAAAAGACAAAAACCAAAAAATATATAAAACGAGTAATACGATATGATATAATTATAATTCAGAAATCAATTCTACTTGGAATTCCATAGTGTTTAATCTGGCATCAGCAACAAGGGCGCAATAATATGAATCTACGTTTTTCTTTAAAACTAATAGCATTAACTAAATATCAAAATATACATAGGTAAGCAAATACCTAATGTTTGTAGTTAGCGGTAACGTACAAACAATCACTTACTTATTATAGAGTTTAGTTGAGTTTAAGCAAACATACCTCCGCAGACAAGATAACACAAAGGTCAACATATCATGTGGAGTTATAACACAAGTGATTATAATGAATGAATGGCAAACTCACTACATAATCACAGGGCTAATAAATCTACACGAGGCTGACCCATTCAAGATAGAATACTTGAAATTACAATTCAGCATATGTAATTATATTTACGACGGAAAATATATTACATAAACATTTTATTTATAAATTAATATTTAATTGATTGAGGATAGTCTGATTCTATGAATACAGTGAGTTCAAATTAAAATATATTTATTTATCATAGAAGTTTAACACAGTCATTGTAATGAAGTGTCAAAATTCCACCAGTAGCTAAGCGACCTGTACATGTGTTACTGGTGCGCTAAGAACTACTCTTCTCTTAGAAGTCTCCAACTTATTCCACTGCTAGAACAGATACAGATTGGTGGACACACGTGTGGTAGATTTTCATCGAATTCATGCAGGTCATTAAGATATGTATATTCCGATATAGCTGAAAACTACATAAATTTTAAACAAAATTTAAGCACACGATATTTCGGTGGTGCTCGAATCGGGGTCCACAATATTCAATTAAGATTCTCGTGTTTTAATCACAGAGTCATCTTGGTATTTGCTTGATTTGATAGTATTGTAATATGTATCTAGAGGTAATTTCTTAAATTTATCCGCACGAAATCATGTCGCGCAGTTGATATAAATACGATTTTTAGTTTTAAGATATATCAGTAAACCGACTTGGAAGTTTTTTTACAGTAACACAACTTTACAACTCAAAGGGAGTTAAAAATTATATTTATTGGACAAACAAACAAAATACAAACTTTAAATACGATGCAGAAAAATTACGATATTACATTAAAAAACAAAAACAATCGGGCTGTAAAATGTTTCGGGAAGTTTTGGGAACTTTAATACATAAAGAAAATCAGAAAACAACAACTAAACGAGCACCTACTGATACAGCTCTGTCGTAAAACCATTAAAGGGGCGATCTTACGAGTACTTGCTATCTCAACATCTATAGAGGTAAACAGAAACGCGTACAACTTAATATTGTCATTTCTACTAGGTAACCGTTACTACATCGAGTATCGTAAGGATCAAATCAGTAATGGTCAAGGCCTCTTCTCATATTTAAGACGGTTCGGCGCTGGCTACACGCTACTCTAATTGTCACGGCATTTTCCTTCCCCGCCGTAAATATGACCATCCAGAGATGCTTGTTGGCATTGAACCTGCAACTTTTGACAGAAAGAAAGAAGATACACATGTACCTAACTACTGTACCATCTGAGTTATTTTAATCAGTAATAGCTTTGATGGTTATAGCGTTCTACTTTTTTTTTTTTTTTTTATTTATTTATTTATTCGTTACCACAGTTTACATAGCATATTTTAGGTTGGGTCTCTCTAGTGAGCATGATTTATACTCGTGTCAGAGGGACCCACTCTTCCATAACATGTTGTGTTATATAAGCAACCAAAGAATAAACAAACTTTTAATTAATATAAAAAAAAACAAAGAAAATAAAGTAAAATCATAAAAAAAAGAAAAAGATAACTAAACTTAATAATTATTACAAAGTGCATGTGTTTTTTGTGAGGCACGTGTGTGTGTGTTTGTGTGTGTGTGTGTGTGTGTGTTTGTGTGTGTGTGTGTGTGTATGAGCGTGTGTATGAGTGAGTGTATAAATCATTGATGTACAATTAGTTTATGTGTTTTTATACATAAAAAAAATCTACTTTTGTTGAACTTTTTGCAGCGCCATCTTGTAAGCCTATTTAATCACCAACGCACTGACGCTGACAGCAGTGCTTTATATTTTTATTTCTTGTAATATCTAACTAATGACACATATAATAAAAATGTCGCGTAGGATATTAATTGGTTAAAATTTTATTTATTTATTTCTTAACCTGTGAGTGTCTATGCACTCAATGGTACTCGTACCTGCTTATCTCAGTTAAACCGTTCTTCTGGGTTTCTACAATAAACTTAATAAATAATTAATTAAAACTAATGTTCCTGTGAAATATAAAGCTCATTTCCAGTTGCCAACATTTTATTTACTAATAGCACATATACTTTTTTCGTTTTTGTTTAATACAGATACATAAAAAATATAAACGGAAGTAATGTTATAAAAAAAAAACGAATAAATTCTATTCGCATTCTAAATTCGAAAATGGCGATTACCGTGCGCTAAATTATAATAAAACGGCTGCGAATGAACCCGAGGACGCGCAAACATTTACCGAGGCGTAATAAAATCATATCACAGCGTACCTGCTTGCGAAGCGACCGTGCTTTTATTAGCGCGGATCATGTTTATTTTATGAAGCAAATTGTATATATTAATCTGTTTACAGCCTTATACATATCCAGTATACACTCGTAATAAAATTGTTGACGAAAAAGGTTATGCTATATTTTTACTACGTACTATATATACATACGTAGGTTACGTACTTCGGCCTTAAAAACCTTATTATTTTCAAAACAATAATATATTAAAACTTACAGGCGGAAACTTGAATGTACCTGTGCATCCATCGTGTATAGAATTTTAAACGAAGAGAATAGAAATAAATAAACTGGAATAATAAACTCACCACAGAACACGATCGCGAAATGCTTGAAAATTATATACTGTGACATTGACTACAATAACTTTAAAACGTAATCGATTCACGCATCAAAACAGCAAGACATCGTAAGTCGATTTCTACATTCACACAACAGAGTCACAAAAAAGAAAGATAAAATATAAATTATACCTTCGGTATAAGATTTTTCAACAATTACAAAGTGAGTCATTAATAAATTAACACAAATTAACATATCACTAGACGTAGGCATAATTAAACACCGCGATATATCTCCCCGTTTAATTCGACGCCGAATCAACTTCCAGCCACTTGGGTTTCAATCAGTCTTTCCCACGTGCAAACAAAATATCGCATTGTTGATTGCCGACGGAACCTGCCCTAATCAAATTTATGTTTGTTCGTCTTGAGGAGACCGCCCCCTCCGCGCCCGCTCACACCCGCTCCGTAGATCGAAATTACTCCATTTGCACTTCAATCCAGGTCGCTTGCCTGCCGGCCATTTTTCCCAACAATAAGACGTCTCGTTACGACCGAGCGGAGCTGTTTGATTGAAATTCGCGCTGCCGTGCAAACACCCGCCCGGTTTATGGAGATTAAATTATTGTTTGCGAGACAACGAGTATGTATCGTCGAAGAAAAATGTGTTCTTTAGTCACACGAACAGAAAAATCTCTTCACTGGATACGATTTTTAATGATGGAAATATTCATTCGGATATGACTGTGGGACAAGTCATCAACGTATTCTGCGATGAGCTTCGGCTTATTCTCGGAAGTAGAATACAATATACAATTATACAAATATCACAAACTCTGTCTATAATCATCACAACTGTAAAATAAATAATCATATAAATAGTTTACTTATCGCTAATGATAATCTATTTAATATTCATAATAAATATTGGACAACATCACATACATTACTCTGATCCCAATGTAAGTAGTTAAAGCACTTGTGTTATGGAAATCATAAGTAACGACAGTACCACAAACACCCAGACCTAAGACAACATAGAAAACTAATGAAATTTTTCTACACCGACTCAACCGTAAATCGAACCCGGGATATTATATAATTATCATTGTGATTTTTACCATGACTTCGATATCTTTATAATTGTTATATTTAGTATAATATATTAAAATACAATTTAATATATTATACTAAATGTAACAATTATAAAGATATTTTGGGGCGTTGTAATGAAGTTGCTATGGAGCTTATTAGAGATGCATCCACTAAATAAAGGTACCGCTATGACGTGGGCATAAGAATGCACTTACAGCTAAATTTCAGATTTCAACTGGATTTAATCAACCAATAATAAGCCCAAAACAATTCTGTTATTTACTTTAAAAAAAAAACCTATTAAAAAGCGAGTGAAAGAGTGTACCTATCTATATTTTTATTCTTTGCTAAAAAATAGGAACAATCAATTATGTTAAATGTATTGTATTTTAATAAATATTCTATAACTACCAGATTTCCACGCGTGCGAAACTAAGACGAGACAACAAAAAGATCGGCAACAGCAGAGAAACCAGCTCGTTCGCCACCGTCGGCGTCGTCGCTCAGTCGCTCGTCGGCGACACCTGTTTCCATTAAAATTTCAATTACACACCACTCCCGGGGATTAGTCGGTAAACAGTGAACACGCGTATTTGCTCGCCCACCGTTACATCTGTTTATTCTACATCTTGTTTGCTCCGACAACACGAGGTATCTGCGGGGCGGTAAGACTGCTACGAACCGACTTTTTGCTGTGTGATATTCTCTGTTTATCTGTCTGGATTTTTTGCTGATAAAGGTATACTTTTTATATATATATTTAATAGTTAAGTCAATTAACAATTTGTTTATTTTTCACTGCTGAGAAAATGATTCCTATAAACAGAAGAAGTTGGAGTTTATCTCATTCAAATTTTTTCAGTACCTACTGTAATTACAAGAACAAACTCAATGGTTCACATCGACAATTAAAATCCATATGTTCTTTCAAATGAGCCATATCAGTTCAATGTAGATAAATGTAAAAATATTATAACTATTAAATGAAAATTTCATAAGTTTTAAAAAATGCAATTAATATTCAGTTGTGTTTCCTTTTTAGTTATATTTACTACTTAAAACAATTAGAGTACTTTGGAATTTTCTGCTAAGAATATTGAAGTATCTATGTAAACAATAGACTATCAAATGTATGGCGCCAACGAGCCGCCGTGTGGTGTGTAATTATAAGGGAAAGGCGGATCAATGACAAACTACCACTGATTTGAGCCTTTATAATACGCGCCGACGAGCGTGCCACCTGATGGCAAGTAGTCATGTAACACGTATTTTGTAACAAGCTATTAAGTTTTGTCATCTATGAGAGTCCCTTGTTTTAACTATTATCACTATATACAGCGACAATAATTACCCGTTCGATATTAAAAATTTGTATACCTATACCATAATGTCCTACCATATCTTTTTGAAAATCCAACGATAGCGCGATTCAGCAAATATGGTTTTATATGACACAAAAAAAATATAATTACTTTTTATAGTAGGTAATGCCTAATAAGGGTTTACTCAATTTTGTTTACATTAAATACAATACTTTTCACAAAAGTCTTACTAATGAAAATATATCTAATCATACTCAATTAACTAGCTTTAAAACTTACATGCTGAAATTCCTTCTAACCTATTCACAAATTAATCTGATCGCATCATCAATTAATCATCATTGAGCTAGACGTAAGAACGCCTAAACTTTAACGAAACGCAAAGCGTTACTTATTTTTTGTTTACAGGTCATCTCACTTTCAAAACATCGCGAGGAAACCTGCATCTGTCGGATAAATATATGCCATATGTCTATCCGTTGTCCAGCATAGGAGCAATACAAAGAATAAGCTGCAAACCAATTTATTAAAGGAAGGGGGGACTAACATTAACAGCTTGTATATTTCCCACTGCTGGACTAAGGCCTCCCCTCTCTTCGAGGAGAAGGTATGGAGCATATTCCACCACACTGCTCCAATGCGGGTTAGTGGAATACACATGTGGCAGAATTTCGTTGAAATTAGACACATGCAGGTTTCCTCACGATGTTTTCCTTCACCGCCGAGCACGAAATGAATTATAAACACAAATTAAGCACATAAGAATTCAGTGGTGCTTGCCTGGGCTTGAACCCGAAATCATATTAACAAACAATATTAATTTGTAGGCGTACCTATAAACCACAATTATTCATCCGGTACAAGTATTTTTTATGTATCGTAGACACATCACATATCCCACTTTGTATCGTGCTGACTCAGAAGCGATCTCTGTAAAGGCAAAAGCCTCCACAAATAGCCTTCGGAAATATGTTAAGCGGACTTCGGTCCACGTCGGTTGCAAAAACCGCCTCATTGAATAAACCGCGCCGCTGAAAAGTACCCCACAAAACATACTTGATGGTGCTGTCCCTACTCGGCTAGACATACAATATAGATATTATCAGAATCAGATACATATGTATGATGGTAACGACTTATGTTATATTAGTAAGTGTTATCGGTATCAAAAATACGCAGACGAAGTTATGAACCTGCTATCGGTGCATAGTTTTGTATATAAAAATACAAATTTTCATTATAGCTTAGTACCTACTTAAAGCTAAGGCAGCTCAGTGGTTAGAGCGCGAGCGTGGCACAACCCGTACTTCCAGGGTCAGCGCAAAGAGGTCAACCCTTCGTGTAAGACGGCACCTCCTCTTCCGTGTCGCGGGTTAAGTGCAAAAAATACCCGTGACGCCCTCTCTCGACGCCCTGGCGAGTGTTTTGGATAAAGCAATAACTTTTCCCATAGGTAAGGGATCCGTGTGTACCTAGATATTTGTAGATAAACTTTTTTTGGCTATTAAATATTCAACTAGCCATGTAGGTATGTGTATTGCTAATGATAGACTGATATGATATTTGTAATGATATATTGACAGTATGACGTGTAGATGTTTATTTATGTTATAGGTAGGCGGACGACCAAATGGGTCACCTGATGGTAAGTAGTCACCACTGTCGGTAGACAATGTTGCTGTAAGAAATATTAACCGTTCCTTACATCGCCAATGTGCAACCAATCTAGGGAACTAAGATGTCCCTTGAGCCTGTAGTTATACTGCTTCATTCACCCTTCAAACCGGAGCAGTACGATACCGGTATCCGCTATTTGGCGGTAGAATATCTGATGAGTAGGTACCTACCCAGAACAAAGCTAGGACTAGCACAAAGCCCTACCACCGAGTAACGTGTGACACACAGATAAATTTAAAATCTTCCCTATATAATGATTTGTTTATACATAGATATATAATTTCTTGTCTTTACATACATATATCGTTTATATATAATTCTTTTGTTATTTTGAATATTTATTAAAGTAAATTAATCGACTTTAAATTACATAGGATATTATGACACGATAAAAAAATTTGCTACAGCTAAATACAGAAGAATAAAAGTATATTCTCATATGCTTTAGCAAAAAAAAATAGAAATCAAAATGAAAACAATGTTTACAAATACCTAGTTTGTTTATAATACAATATCTACATACTATTACTTACCGTACGAACTGTTCTTACCTATATGTCTTTCGGAATTAAAAAATTCACTTAAAAACTATAATAAATAATTCACAGTGACAAAAATATGACGTAATGATTTCGTCCTGACTGATTCCGGCCACGGCAACAAATCTTAAGGTAGACTAGCCAACTACACATACATATTATAGTGTACGTTTTCGCACAAGTGTGTGCGAAAATACAGGTGCACCCTCTGTTCCCTCACTCTTATTTTCCGATGAGATGGCAAATCCGACACGACTTGAAACAATTAAGGCGCAGGCTTTAGGTTCTATTCAAGGCAGGGTACAACACTTCCAACTTCGAGACTCCAGGCTATTACTGATAAATTCTATAGAAAGCCTCAATAACTATTTATCGGCCCGACCTGGAGTCTTAATCCTCGCGATTAGCGGTCCTATATCTAGACACGAGATGGCCCAGTGGCTAGAACGCGTGCATCTTAACCGATGATTGCGAGTTCAAACCCAGGTCCTCTAAATTTTCATTTGCTTAATTTGTGCTTTCATTCATCTCGTGCTCGGCGGTGAAGGAAAACATCGTGAGGAAACCTGCATGTGTCTAATTTCAACGAAATTCTGCCTCATGTGTATCCACCAAACCGCATTGGACCAGCGTGGTGGAATATGCTTCAAAAACCTTCTCCCCAAAGGGAGAGGAGACCTTAGCCCAGTAGTGAAATTTACAGACTGTTACATATCTATCTACTTTACCAACGAGGCAGTTGACGATGGAAAATATACTTGTACTTAAGCTTAAGGACAACAAGTCTGTGAAGATTCGATTACTTTTCAGAGGAAGACCTGTAGATGGCCTGCTTAAAGCCTGCCTTTCTCAAATAAGTTATTTAGTTTTGTTTGTCATCAATGACAACGAACGTGTAGGTACCTACTGGTAAGAGGTCAAGGGCTAGGAGGTCTAGAAAGCTCTATTTCTAGATGAATACTCGATGGACGTGAAGATAACTATGAAAGTCGTGCTTAAGTGTCGTTTTAAAACTACTACATCAAAATGGAGTCAGATTTTATTGCTTTATTTTTAAAGTAAGTAGGTATATTAACCGCGACTGTATTCAGAAAATTACTAAAATTCATTGTAATCTCAGTGTGTAAACTTGTATTAAGACGGCGATCAGCCCATGGTACCTGGATAACCACGCACCATTGCGATTAGGGCCATGAATAATTTTCAATTTACGTATTCTTGTTGAAATTTCTATTCATTCATTTTACATAGATAATTCCGTCAGTTATATATACACAGACAGACAAATATAAATCGACCTTCAAATTTTAGTACCTATGTACCTACACAGTAGGTATTTGTAAGCTTATAATATGAATATGTAATAAACAAGTTTAATTCAATTTATAAAATGTCCTTGGAATATTTGATCGCGCAGGTGTATCGGTGTTCCGTCACCGCCCACCTGCCCGAGGGCGTGGCTACCTGCGCAGGTGAGGCGGCACCTGTACCTGTGCCCGCCCACCTGCGTGTACGTGAGCCTTATTTACTGGCTCACCGCAACTCTAGCGCGTGTTACATGAGTATATAGTGTTGACGTATTGTGTTAGCGACGAATACCTTTTAATCCTTTTTTAAAATATTAAACGACTTAGATGAGACAAGTAAAAAACGTGAATATATGTTTTTATGACATTGTGAGTACATATACGAGCAGGAGGTTCACTAGATGGAAAGTGACCCAATGTTATTGGGTCAACACCACCACAACACCCGGAGACTGGCATTTGCTTTGCCGGCCTTAAGATACGATTAGAATACTGCAGTTATACTAACTCACTCACCCTTTTAAACGTAAAATATAAGTTTTGTTATTTGACGGTAACATATGTGGTACCGAAGTTGTAATAGCCAGACGGAAATACAAAAAGACCCACCAAGATCAAATGCTGTAAGCGTTACTTTACTGATGGAAGGCGAAAGTATAGAAGCGATCGTTATATGGGCGACCTTACTACATAAATAAATAAATAAATATTGGACAACATCACATACATTACTCTGATCCCAATGTAAGTAGCTAAAGTACTTGTGTTATGGAAAATCAGAAGTAACGACGGTACCACATACACCTAGACCCAAAACAACTTAGAAAACTAACGAATTTTTCTATGTCGACTCGGCCGGGAATCGAACCCGGATTGGCGTACCCATGAAAACCGGTGTACACACGACTCGACCACGGAGGTCGTTATTTGTATAGGATTATATATGTAGGTACATCTTGTCCGTTTTCTCTTCGTCCTGTACAACATATCCCAGTTCAAAGGTAATCCACTCAGCGCGATGAATTGTGAGCAATTCTGTAAACAGAGGAGGTGTTCCTCGTTAATTAGATCAACATCTAATTACCTTAATGGAACGTTCTCG
The DNA here is from genome assembly GCF_905147765.1 of Vanessa atalanta. Lineage (NCBI taxonomy): Eukaryota > Metazoa > Arthropoda > Insecta > Lepidoptera > Nymphalidae > Vanessa > Vanessa atalanta. Next base: position 13,326,821 of record NC_061877.1, read on the forward strand.
CTGCTGTTCCTTGTGTTTTTATTTGTCGCGTCATACGAAGGTGAACTAGTGCTGGCACGCAGTAGTTTGTGTTGTATTAATCACTTTATTTTTACCCACTTTACAATTTATTTCTACCGTTACCCGCGTAATCGTTGAAAGTTTTTTTTATTATCTGTACCTAGTATAGAACATGTACCTAAGTAGTAATCGTAGTTATTGTAATCGTAATCGTACCTATTTTGTATTTATAGTAACAGATAGGTATCTATAATACGAGTGTGTTTAAGACATTCTTAATGAAAAGGTTTTTTATAAGTAAAAAAATTAGTATACCTACCTTCTAAATTGTATTGTTACCAACTTTAAGCGGTATGCGGAATTTGAAACATTTGGCAGATTTTTAATAGACGAGTGCCGAACTAGGTATAAATTATAAGCCCTAATGAAGTGCATGAAAATTCATAATCGTACGGATTTAAACCCACAATCTACGGTTTATGTTCACGTGCTCTTTGAGCACTTTCGTCATTGAGGAACGAACCGATATTTTTCATCTTTTTCTATTTTAACGGAAGGTTCTGCAACCTACTAATATACCTAATATACTTACCTACTGCCTAATATACCTTCATAAAATATAAAATAGGAAGGTATCAAATCAAATCAAATCACTTTTGAATCGTGATGTTAGTATTGAATTAATAAATTAATGAAATGTAGATGCTACCGAAAATAATATACTTACTTACATAAAATGTTTAAATACAGTGCATTCGACATGTTCCCACTGCTTTAATTACATAGCTTCGACATTTTCCATCTTGAATATAATATACCTACCTAGTTATACCTCTTTGGTAAAGAAAATTAAAAAAAATGTTATGATACTCCCCGCGCTTTCATTTAATTATAGACAACCATCTGGCGAACACCTCAACCCTTCTAAAAATAATATCATAATATAAAACTAATTGCTTAGAATTTCTACTGCTCCGCCGATAAACGCAAGACGCCGCTGAGAAAATAAAATTAATTAATTAAAAACAAAGCAACGCCGCAGTTTTATTCAATGCATCTCAGTCTAACACCTCAGCGGTGACAGAGACGGATGCTGTTGCATCTTGATGGCGTGGTTTATCGCTCGAACAACGTAAAGAAAAATTGTTATTGTGTGAAAACGAGAAGTTGAAAGATTCTATAAGTACCTACCTACAATTACAACATTGCTTATACGTGAGATGAATTGTGTTTGAAATTAATATTTTGATATTAGGTAAAGGTAATAAAGGCAATAAAATAAAAAATTGCCTCTATTTTATAGCATAGGTCTCATAATTTCACTTCTAATAAAATTATATTCTGTTGAAAATGGAAATAAAATGGAATTAAAATTAAAATTAAAAATTGAAAAAACATTTTCACCTTAAATATTTATTGGGTACTTGCATTAGATAGATATATGTCCTATATAAAGAAAATATTAATAAAAATTGATAAAAACTAATGGCGGATTCGTTGGGGTTGAAAATCCTGAAATCCCTGATTGCAAATTGAATTAATTCTTAAACAATACCGATTATGCTAAATCTCCTTTCGGCGATGGGTTGGAAGAGTTTAGAAAAAGATAAAAATTTGTAAACTTAATACAAAGAAGTTGCTTTCCTAAAACTTACACACTTTTAAGAAAAAAAAAACAAATATTTAAAATTATTTGTTAATTATTTTATTAAAAAACTTAAAAATATACTAATATTCGCCGTGAAGTTGAAACTCGACCATAATAATAATTGATTACGAGGAAAACATATATAATCCTATATACCTACCTACTACCTACAATTTAGTAGCTACAGAGTTATTGTGTAAATGATTACATATACTGTAATAGGTTATCAAGATAAACTAAAATACAAAATCAATTTAGAATAGTTCTATTTTTTCAAACATCTAGATGTACTTCAATGACATAACTTGATATTCTATTTATTTCTATACATCTATATAAAATATTAAGAAAACGCCTAACTATAGTCGGACCGCCCGCTTACTGAACACGTAAATGCTGAACTATACAACACGACACGTACAACGAACATGCCCAACTAAAACCAGACACCTGGACGCTGGACACAAACAACAACTATACAGCGCTTAAATAGATAAAATAATTCAAGACATCAAATGTATCTACGTCATAATAATGATAAAATCGATACGCAAATATTGTGTATTAATTATCAAATAAAGGCCAATATAAAATTGAATTTTCTATAGATTATTTCCGTTCCATCAAAAACTCCCGCCCGAGTACAAAAGGGTTGTTAACACAAAATTCCAAAGTAACAAAAACCATTTAACAGTCGAGCGGTCCCCTCTGAAGACATACAAAAAGTTTGAAGATCAATAATGGGTAAGAATGAGCAACCTGCCGGTAAAGGCAATTAACGGACTTATCTCACGAAATAACGCGATCAAATAGAAGAGACCCTCTCCTAGTAGTTGGAGTCGGATGAGACGGAGAAATCAATCTTACCCACGGTTTTGACTGGACCGATTGCCTTTATACTGTACGATAAGATAACAGTTTGTGACTCATACGTATTGAGTGGCTCATAGATATTACGCACTAGTTCTATAACTACTTAGTTAGATAATTAATAAAAATATATCTATACCCATCTAATGATGATTCCGAGTCGATTGGTTACAGTCTCATACGGACGTATCGGACGTTCAGTAGATTTCACGATTGACAAACAAAAAATCAATATACATAATATAAAATATATACTTATAGATGTACCTACCTTCCTGTTTATAACCCATCGCTAGATACTAAATTCGTTATTGATGAATTTATGTTTGAATTACATTTTTATATATGTTAACCAATAAACACTATCAATAACTAATTTTAGGTTATTTGTTTTAATCATGTTCTCTTTCAATTTTCTAGCTTAAATAATATTGTTTTGAAAGCTCTGTGAATGTAATTACAAATATCGTACAGTCTAAATACACGAAGGCGATCTCCGATGGCGGCGGCGCGCGGTACTCGACGCGCGTCCGTTGTAATTTAAATATCAAAACTAATTTGGCGCGAGTGGCGCAGTTTGATTGCTGAATTAGGTGGCCAGGGGAGAAAAATTACAATTACGCGAGAAAGGGTTGCTGATCGATTTCAGACGGTAATATTTGATGGTAGCTTGGATACAAAATAATTCAAAGTTATTTTAGGAATTTAATGCAAAAAAATAATAATAAAATAAGAGTATAAGTATCGTATTCGGATCTTTCGGTTTAATATGGATTACTTTATTTAACGGTACTATTACAAGTTAGTTATTTTGTTTGAAATACATTACAAAAACCTGATCCTATTTGAAAAGTAACGATTAGACCACGTTCACAATTTTACGTCGTTTCAATTGGGTTGATTTTTCTTCCAAAATCAAATTAAAACAATAAGACCAAGGGAATAATTTGTGTCAGTTTTTAATCACAGTCGCCAATAACCCTCTCCCGAGGCCGAGGGTCGCCGATCACCGCGTCGTAATTAGCAAAAATCCTGCGACATTTCACCCGCTGTCAAACTTCCGCGAACTGTTGCACCCAATATTCACTGAACAAATAGCGCTACGCAGCGACACAGCACCCCCCAACCCCTTCACTCATCTTAGTTATTTACAAATTTGAAGTTAAACATGTATATAACATTGCAATAAAATACCATGTATAAAAAATTATAGACATTAATTTTAAATATATTACGAAAACTACCATGAGAATTATATCGATTATCTCTTAAGACTAATTATAAAGATGAGATTAACTAGAGAAGAACCGGAGAAATTGATGAAAACAGTCAAGTCCTAAGGTGAAAGTGGCATTGGCAATGTGCAGGTAGAGCAGTCCAATATGTGGCAGAGTCCGACTACATGTGGAAAGCGGAAAACCGGAATCCTTGTCACAGCACGGGAGAGGTCTATGCCCGCAGTCATCTTAAAATATGATGACGATAAGCTGATAGTAGCTTATTAAGAAAAGTCTCCGATTAACAAATATTAACAACATATGTAAAATTTGTACGAAACATTACTTTTCTCAATATTTTAATATATCTAGCAACTATATTTGTTCACACTCATGTTATTGAACTAAACAAATCATAACGGCCGTATATGAAATAAAAGCTTTACTATGCGGTGCTATGTGAAAGGTGAAGAGTGAGCCTAATACCAAGCCTTCCAGTTAATTTGTTTTCCTTCAAATGACCGGCCCTTAATGAGAATTAAGGTGTTTATGGAAAGGGCGATAATGGAAGAAAAGTTGATTTCATTTCGGTTATTAATGAATTAATGACAGCTGCTAGTCGCCGAGCCGGAATTTATGATACTCGGAAAACGTTTGGCAAAATTTAATTATTACTTTTAGTTAGAATTAATGTCAATTAGTATTAACGATGAAGAGGTATTTTATATAGTTCCTGAGCTGAAACTAACTATGAGAATAGCGAAAATACTTCTACACCCGTGTCATAATATCCAGCAAGTTACCTCTTAGTTCTGCGATATATGTATAAAAGACTTTCTAAGCGTCAGGAATTAATCGTGAGAATAATCATATTATATCGTATTAATATCGGTCCTGAACACATGTGAAAATTACAAATTATTCAAAATTCCAGCAGCGAATGAAAATTCAAGTGCAAGATTTCTTTAAATTCAAAAACTATGTACTTAGTAGTAAACTCTCACAAGTAGGTTTACATTTAATATAATCGCATTATAGGTCGACTCAAAACTGCTTTTAAGTAAGAACTTAACTAAAGTCTAATAATTTGAGATGAAATATAAACATAAATAAAACATATGAAACGTACTAAAACCCGGATGTTTTAGTAAAGATCAGAAGCGTAGCGCGCCTTGGCGGGGCCCCGTACAAAAAAATGTTGGGGGCCTTTAGGAAGGGTAAAGATTTCTCACAAAAGAAATGTTCATGGTCAAGTATAGTTTGCGTAAAATTGCTTGTAATAGAAACACCGTTAACCCATGCAGAGGAGTGCGATTGCTTTGACGATCTGCTAACAACCAACAGAAGTGGCAATACGGTTTGTTTAAAACATTAGAATTACATAACCATGGTCTTAGAAATGTTATGCCTAACTTATTTAAATATGAATAATAGTAGACCGAAAAATGTCGCTTACTTTCTGAATCTTTTGGAAACGGTCCTTGTGGTTTAAATAGACCCAATTTAAAAATTATACGGGACCCCCGGGCCATGGGGGCCCCGGATATTGATATATATACGGGGTAGATACGGCGGTAACTACGCCCCTGGTAAAGATTTACGAGTCCTAGCCACTACCTACTAACTACTCCATCTAGGTTCTTGGAAATAGAGACTCATTAAAAAAAAAACAAGAATTACATAATATAGTGTGGTAGAGACAAAATGAAAATAAGAGTTATCTTATTCTACCAATAATTACTGACGAGCGCTCCTTCACTAACGTATCTCCGTAATAATTAAACAGGCGTAAAGACCACTGTTACATCAAACAATGAAACCAAGCGCGGGCAAATGTTTGAAAACTCGGACAAACAGAATAATTCAACGCTGCCTGAATGGAACCTCCTCAAAGCAGATCTTAAGGAGTCGTCCAAGATTTTTCCTGAAGTTTATTTGGCACGAGTGTAAAGCGAAAAGCGAACATTAATTCAGCTTAAACTACTATCAGTGTACTCCCGGATAGGTTCTTAATAAATAGATTTCTTTTTTTTTTTAATAATTAAGTGCTTAAATCATAAAATACAAGATTTAATGATTCCTTAAAAATCTAATTGATCTCTCTATTTAAGATCGAGAGATTATCGAAATATTCGGAAAACAAAAAGCGTTTACTTGCTATAGATTTTTTAATAATAACACTTCTTCATGACTTGCAATCGAAGTGTTTACTGTTCATGAAATAACGTAAATGCTGCTCGCCCGCCGAGCGTTAATATCACACACCTGATGTATATTTAAGACGGCGGCTCCGCACTCGCCGAACTGGAATCATTGCCCTCCACTAATTAATTCCTCCCTCTTTTAATGTTCAAAAATCGCAGCCTCTAATTAGGTTTTAATTCGTTTTATTGGGCCCAGTAATGAAATAATGGGTGCGGACCCGTAGCAGACCTGTTTTATTGCTCTAGAACCTTTCAGATATTTCAAGTTTACGTTTAAACGTTTATATCGGCAACGGTTTGCTCGTAATGGGCCAACTTCGAAGGTCCTATCGACTTTCGTGTTTCGACTTCCATACTTTTGTTATTACATTTTATTGAAATACAAGAGCCAATGTACGATGGTAAAGTTCTGTGCAAGCCTCTCTCAGTAGGCACCACCGACTCGCCAGTCTACTTCTAAACAAAACAACCCAAGGGTTAGGAGTAATGTTCGCACCTAAATAAAATAAATACTCTCGTCACATATTATATTAATAAGAATTGCACTACTTACGTTATTATTTTATTATGTATCACTTTATTTTCTTTAAATTTATTTTTAATTATTATAATAATATACTTAAAAAGGGGAAATGCTTTACCTTTGAGTACATTAATACCACGTTGATATAAAAGAATAAAGCTAGTCGTCAATGACGTGATGTATACATAAATATTGTACATTTTTAAATAATAAATATTTTTAGTATTAAAACGCTTTACATTTAAATATAACTTGATATATTTGGGATATTTCAGCGAGTTAACTTAGAGCCCACTTAGTGCTTCAAGTGTGACGTCAATGGGAAGGAAAAATAGTATTTTTTCAAGTGATTGGTAATCGGAGAAGTCATTAGTATCCGCTTTGTTTTTTATCGGCGGGTAATGAAGCGTGATCTCGTTAGCCGCGATCGCTGCCAGGTGATCAGAAAAAACTTTTAATTTAAAAAAAAAAGACATTGGAATTTTAGCTTATTACTTATACAAAACAGATAGCGGAGTCTACTTTCACGTTACATAAATTGACAATTTCTGCCAGTTCACTCTACTGTAAGCCGCGTAAAATAACTTTGTGCGAATAATAATTAATCACTTTTTTTTCTTTTCTTTTATATGATAGGTGGCAAACGAGAAGGAGGCTCACCTGATGGAAAGTGGCTACCACCGCCCATGGACATCTGCAACACCGGGGGGCTTGCAGATGCGTTGCCGGCCTTTAAGGAAGGAGCTCTTTTCTTGAAGGTTCTCAAGTCTTATCGGTTCAGAAAAACTGCCGGCGAAAGCTGGTTCCACAGAGTGGTTGTGCGAGGCAGAAAATGTCTTAAAAATCGCGCTCTTGTGGATTTTCGCTCATCATCAACTAGGCTTCTATAAGCATTCAAATCGTCATGTTAAATATAAATCTACGAGATTCTACCATGAATGTAGATTCTACCCTGTAGAACTTGGACGAAAATTATCTAATAATTACTTTTTTACCAATTATTTATAGCTATGTTAATTAAATTAAATATATTATTAGGAAGTACTCCGCAGTTTATATTCAAACTTCTTGAGGCTAGAGCTGAAAATTCGTATTGGTTCATACGAGAATAAAGATTCTTAAATCATATAAGAGTTCGTCCACTTCCAAGTCATCCTCAGTGACCTCGTGATTTCATGTAACATTATGAGTATAGAGAGAACCTACTCGAATAGAATACTCTATTTATCTATTAAAATATATAATGCAACGCTGTACTATTATCAAATAGTCTTCCCTTTTGAGGAACTGTAGCGGAAACTTTTACTTTGTATGTATTTAATGTGATGTTACCTACATTCGATTGGCTAGGAGCTCAAACAGGTATTACAGTATGGGTTGACAGTTGTACGACACAGGTCGCCACCGGGTTCTCGTACGATGTTTTAGTTCGCCACCGTAGACGAAATGAAAATGTATATGAAAAGTCAGTGGTCTTTGTATTTAAAAGGTTTTTGAAAATCCTTAGAAAGAAACATTTGTGGGTCATACCTATATATTCATTACTGTTATAACGGAAACCAAATATGTATTAGAGACATCTACCAGAGCGCAGAGTCGACGGAGGCAATGTAAATATTATTTATTTAGAAGTTACTTAAAGTACCGGCTGCAGTTCAAAATAAAAATTCAATGAGTGATGTTTGTAAAGTTTCATCCGTTTGCAATCGAGTTACAAATATACAAGCGGAGGAACGTAATTACATTCAAAGCGAAGATACCACTAGGGCCAACTTCGCAAATTAAATATTATTTTTCCCCCGCCATGTTGAAACTTGTCCGCGCTCTCATGTACTGAGGTTAACTAGTTATATAGAGCCGAGTGCACACGAGCCCCTTTAATATTCGCCACTGGACGTCTACAATTAACGCTCGAACAATTTCATAACTCGACTCCGCCTTTGAGCTGCAAACTCCGCGGAAGAGAAAGAATATTAAAAAATATATCAGCTCGCGAGGCGGTTGTAAAAAAACAAAGAGCGGGCACAAAGGCCGTAATTAGATTAGCAGAAGTCCCCGTTCAATCGGATCTCTGTACTTCTTTACTGAACTTGATAGCGCAGCCTTGTATTGAATAACTTAGCTTTCTCCGTTACGTTTTATTTCTTGTCTATTTTAGTTTATGTCAAATATTTAATTAGGAACTTGTATTTTGTTTTAGAAACGGTTTATGATTTGATATTTTAAATGCGTGTTTATGTAAAACGGTGGTACAATTTTGACAATCAATAAGAATAAATATATTTGTATATGCGTAATGACTGCCTTTTTTACTCACTGTAATCAAAGTGCATTGCTTTTACGCTTAAAGAACTTTATTTCTCAAGAACATTACAGTTCACTTATGAGTACAGAATTTTACACATAATGCATTAACTGCATCAAATGCAATAAAATGTTTCTTTTACCGTAACCTGTTCTCGCTGTAGTCAGTACTAGTTTGTGAGTTTTATATTTTTGTTTAGTTCGGGTGAGTATTTTATAGAAGCCACACAATCACATTTTAGTGCTCGGGAAATCCCTATGTCCACCGACCTCGATAACGCACTTTATATTTATCAGTCAAACCAACGCGTGATCATGCGAAACCGCAGCGCTGCGCTCTCATTTATTATCCCTTTGGAGTCGAGTCCGAGTAGACCCAAGCAAAGCAGCGCGTTTGGATATACGCTTTATTGTGCAAATACATTTCAACAACTAATACAATATTGTTAATTGTATTGTAGTACAAAATCCTCTGTGCTGCGCTTTGCCAGATGTACGCCATCCCTTAATCTTGTACAATTCCCATACGATGAAATAGTAGTTTAGAAAACAATGACGTTATCTCTTCTAGGCACTTACAAACAACATAAAAGCAACAACACATATTACGAAGACACTCGTGTATGATGCCTGATATGTACAACTACATTTCATTTATCAGTAATATTAGTAGGTACGCATCACGAACATGCTCATATTACACAAATAGAAAATGTATATATTTTTTTAACGGGCAGGCGAAAAATAAAACAATACGAAAAAGGCGTGGCTATCAATTTGCAGCAATTACATATCAAATAGTTCAATAAATATTATTGTTGTGGTTTTATTGTGTGCAAACCAAAGCGTCGTTGCTTTGTTATAATTTATAAGTATAAATATTTCATTTAAAGACGCTAATAACCAACACATCACTTGTAGGTACGTGACAAAACCACGACATATACAAAAACAATCAACCGATATATCTATTAAAGTTCAAACAACATTATTAATTTTAAATAATTTAAACCAACTCTATTATCAATACCACTCATATATAAAAAAAAACTACACTCTATTCCAAGCACGAGACGACGAAAGCCAAATAAATAACATTTGACGTCGAATTGACGCGATATCATTGGTCGAGAGCTTGAATGATTAATCTATAATATTCTCTATGCTTCGGCGAAAAAAAATTGTGTTTAAAACGTCGACGAAACTGTAAACGGAACTTTAAAAGTAAAATAAAAGTGTACATAAGTAGTTTAGTGGAATAGTGTGATATTATAATTAAAGATATAGTACACAATATAGCTGAGCTATTAGCAAATCGTATTGAATACTTATTCATCATCGAAGGTTTTTTTTTGTTTTAATTCCTTCTTCAGTTTCTATTGGGTAAAGTTAAAATATATTTTATCTCATTAGTTTATAATCTCTAAAACACAATGTATGGTCGCTTTTAATATTATATGTTAAAAAATCTTCTGATAAATATGACAGTAACCACCAAATGATATTTAAACTAACTATAAGACAGCAAAAGTATAACTTTATAGGATCCACTTTACGTGATATTATCTCCGAAGCGCCATCACATATCTCAATCCCGACGCTCGTATGGCTCGGTGAGATTGAGTTTTTGTGTAACGTCACACCTCGCGGCGAGTTCAAACTTCCCTTTATGTTCGCCGTCGGCTACCGAAGTATTCGAAAATTCCTACGTCACCGGCTTTCCCAGATGACACTCGGCGAAATCTTCAAATCTTACAGGCAGTAAAGAAAATAACTTTTTAGGTATAAATCGTTTTATGACGTGATCGAGAATATCGGTTCTTAGAAGTAGTATATAATATATCAGACAAATATAAACGTAAAATGAACTCTGCATGTGTATATTGCACTGGGCAGCACGGGCTATTCAAGAGCTGTTGCTTTAACTCTAACGATCTTTATAAATGCTTATCACGATCCTAACAAAAGTATTCGGTTCACTAGGCTAATTAAATCTAATGAGATAAGAGGCGCGTGGAAGCGAGCCGATACGCAGTTGAAGTGAATCGGTGATTGACAAACAACTCATCTCGCGATATCTAATACTACACTGACATTTCGACCTGCGTCGTCACACAGATTGAGGGAAAACCGAATAGGTAACGCAGTAAACATTGCACAAGCTTCATTTATTTAACTTCACCTGTTCATGTAGTCGAATATTGCTCCAATTCCACTGAAGCAAGAGTTTCGTTGAAATTTTACACAAACGTTTGGTGCGGAAAGATAAACCGAAATTATTAAAAAATCGGTTATAGTTTTAAAAAAATTTGACACCAATGCCCATAGACATTTTCGTCGCAAGAATTATTAATCATTCTTACATCAGTTTTTCGCGAACCAACCAGCCTTGGGAACTAAGATGTTATGTCCCTCGTGCCTGTTGTAACATTGGATCATTCATCCTTGAAACCAAAACAAGATTGCTGTTTGGCAGAAGAATATGTAATGAGTGCTGCCACTTATCCGCCCAGGCGGGCTTACCACGCTACCACCAAAGTTACCAATTTATTATAACTAGAGTGTAACAAATTTTCGTTTAACGTTAATCAAAATAAAAGTAGTATCGCCTTAAAACCCCGAATAAAATAAATACAACTGATGTTGTGTATAATGTTTATATATATATTCCTGGTTGGGATCATTTTCTTTTGTAACTATATGAGCCATAAGTGCTAATTTTATTTCGACTTGATAATGACGCACCCTCATTAAAATAAAAGGTATGGTCTTCCAGAAACATCGAACGTTCCTCGATAGTTAACACTGCAGAATATACGCGCTATGAGTTACACAGACCCAAAGTTTAACATTTATACTAATATAATTTGAGCTATTTAATACTAATAGTTAAGATTTGTTTTCGATAATTAGCGTTCATCGCGATAAATACTAACCGCGTAAAAGCACTTGTAATAAATATTTTGTATAAATTAAACGTTTAGGTATCGTTCCCAGTAAACATATTTATTCATTCTGACCCCGTGAAATGAGGAAAATATACAATTACATATATTCATGGAATACGTTTATTATTTAATATTACCTACAAGCTTCTATCTTAATGTACTTAAATAATAATTATAATTTATAATTCTCACAAGGTGAAATCATCGGCTTGCTCAAATGTTTATTTATGGAAATAACTAACAGACGCTTTAAGTTAATATTATATACATTTTCATAATTAATAATAATATAATGCCGTCAGTTTTAAGTTGATGAAATAATAACTAAAATAAAAGTAAAAACGTTACCGTTCAATTTAAGCGGGTAACAATAAAACTTATCAGTTTACCTTACTGATAGATCAACCAATATTAATACGTTTAAATCTCTCTTATTGTAATTGATATAAAGGCGATTTTGTCACAGCAAAATGTTAAGGCGAAAATGGGATATAAAAAGCGAAGACAGCTGAGATGATCTAAATAGGAGCGGTTTTATGAGGGTGGCTGATCGAGGATATTCCTCCGGGCTCTGTAGCGTGACATTCCTCAAGGGACCGGTGGGCTTTATCGCGGAGGTAGCGGTGTTATGGACTCTGATAGTCTAGATTGGGGAGAATTTCTTGATGGGTTATTTGGCATTTTTCTTTATTATTGTAGCTGCAATTTCCAAATGTAAAAAACCCTTAGCTAAAATAGGAAATAGGATACTTCTGATGATAAAGATTTTAAGCTCAACGAAAATATTGTTTAATACTTTCGTATTAACTTTTCGTCAACATTAAATTATTTAAATAGAAAATTACTGTTCAGGCGTCTGTCTGGTTTAGCGTAGGGGGTTCTTGCGGACAAGATAAATGCATGCGGAGAACGCAGGTGCGTGCGACCCGTTTCATCTGTAAACTAGGCACATGGACAAGATCGGGGGTGATCTCATGAGCCACAGTCAAAATAATTCCGCATAAATTTCATAATTTAGAATTTAACAAGTAATAATATTGAGTTTAGCTTCAAGTATATATTTCTACTAAATTTAACTTTGTAGACTACTCCCTGTGGCTTTTTTAAAAGCAAACGATAATCACTGTGTTGCTATGTAGTGTATAATTTAATAATAAATTAAAGATAAAACACCTATTTCGTTTAGTTTTAATATTATGCAAACCAGACACGGGTCGTAGCTTTTCGCCATCGCACAACGCGGCGTGTCACCCGCGCTAATTGTTGTTCATAATTTGTTTGCAACTGGCCACACAACCGCACCGCACCGCACCGCACCGCCGTGCCACCTCGCGTACGCCACAAGGTGATATTTTATCGTGTCCACATTTAAATGTAAATGCGCAAACTTCCACTTCGCTTGACTTTTGACGACTACCTACGCACGTAATTTACGTATGTCCGAGTTATAAATTAACCTCGCTCGCCCCGCTCAGCTTACATGGGATTTGAATTTTAATCGCTCGTTTCCTTCATAAATTAGAATTACAATCGGACGCCTCGTATTGATTGAGTCCGGAGGTAGTTCTATCGGTCGAAGGTAGGTCCTTAATAGCCATTGAAATTGAACAGAACGTGAGTGGACAAATTGGACCGGACCGGGTCAAGATAAGGGCGCAAGGAAAGGGAAATGTTCATAAACAACAGGCGACTCCGTCCCAATTAATAAAGCAGCCAACACTGAAGTAGCGCAATTAATTCTCTGCCTTCGTAGATTTTAATAGTTCACATAAATCAGTGTGAGCGGCCGGTGGGTTAATCGTCGTTTAATATGCCGGACCGGCCTATCGGCGAACTATCTTCTGCCGAATATATTGCTCGCCTCCGCCTGATAAAGCACGGTACGTGGTTTGACAACCCATTAACTTGGATTTCTTCCTCCTTTCTATTGTGGGCTAATTAAAAGCATAGAGCTACGTGAATACCTTGGCGAAAGATTTTATACAATCAGAAGGTTTTTCACGATCACAGTGATATTCTACTGCCAAATAGTAATACTTTGTTTTGTTTCGAAAGGTTACTTTCATACAGTACATAGGATGGTTAATAGCGCATCTACGGAATGGTTGATATTACGGAGCCCAACAGTTACCATTTTTCTAAAAAAATCTACACTCTGTTTAGGTTTTGTTTTATTTTTCTATAAATACACATTTCAATATATGAGCAAAGGCGGACTAATGGTGAAATTGCGGGTTGAGTCTGCTTTGTGCTTAATTTGTGTTTAAAATTCATCTCGTGCTCGACAGTGAAGGAAACCATCATGTACCGGATGAAAATGTATCACACAAACTAAAGAATAAGAGCCAAGCTTTTTCCAAAAAACAGAGACTACGTACTATTGAATGAATCGACTTGAATATTATTATCTAGTAGGTAATATTAATGTAAAGCCGAACAAGATTATATTTATTAAGATTAAATTACACTTTGAACACTGTGACAGTAGGTAGCTAAATTCAATTGTAGCTAGACTTCAGTTCGCGTTAAGTGGTTATATCCCCTTTAACAGCGGACAGGGGCCGAGTGGACACTAAACACAAGGTGCGAGGGGGTAGCGATGGGGGGCCGGTGGGAGGGATGGTCGCAGGCGGCGACACCTCGGGATATTGAATTTGCGGCGAGCGACTCTCAATTGTTATCTGGCGCTGCAAGGTCGCCCCTGAATAGCACCCTGGCAGGTACTACAGCCCTTTCTTTTAAGATAGGGTTGCACGTAATTTCATTTAAATTATTTTGATTGTTAATTGAATATATTCTGTTTATTAATCAATATTATTCATTAATATTCAATATTATTCTTTAAAATAAAATATAGAGTATGTTCTATATTGTATAATTTCTTTAAATTAATTCAATCCTTTAGAAACCGCCAAAAAGCATGTAACTACCCCTTAGTAGTTGGACTGTATGTCTGTTTTTTGACTAAGGGATATAAATATATTTCGTTTTAAATTATGGTATAAACGATATGCGATTGGTGTTTACACTAAGTAAGAAAATATATACTTTTCGATCATTCAGATAGATTGCCAGTTATGTCAAGGTCATATCGGTTTCAAAAGCTAAAAATTGATATGCAGAATAATAAGTATGATATAATATTTATTTTTATTAGTTTAAAGACAGTATTATTTACAAAATTAAAATGAATGCATCACTTACAGGTAAAATGCTGGCAAATAGAGGGTTAAGGGCAGCTTAAGGGTTTGGTAAATTCCACGGGCAGACTGTACCTATTATACCTACTCAGATATATCTTATAAAATAATTTTATATATTTTCGTAATGAAATGAATCACTGAAATAATATTGATACAAAAAAGTCAAGGAAAGATTCTCGATAATTTGATTTTATTCACTTTTTAAAATATCATTTATTTTGAGTAGGTATATATTTATTAAACTTGTGATATATTCATTCAAACAACATATATATCAGTATCATATATTTTT